>NC_135870.1:0-137500 GCF_031162955.1 Sander vitreus | reverse complement strand
CTCCTCTTCCTCTGGCTCCTCTCCTCCTCCTCCTCCTCCTCCTCTCCTCTCCTCCTCATCCTCTGCTTCCTCCTCTCCCCCTCCTCCTCCTCCTCCTCCTCTTCTCCTCTCCTCCTCTTCCTTCTCCTCCTCCTCCTCTCCTCTCCAGAGAGTCCAGTCGGCGGCCCAGAGACGCCAGCGCTCCTCGCAGGAGGCGCCGAACCTCGGAGCGGTGGGCCAAGAGGAGGCGCGGCAGCAGGGTGGAGCAGGAGCAGCACGGAGGGGGGGTAAAAGAGACAGGGGAGTGGGGGGGGACAGAGGAGGGATGGAGGGACGGGGGGAGAAGAAAGAGAAGGATCAGGGAGGGAGGAGGAGGAGGGGGGGGAGGAGAGAGGAAGACGGAGGGGGAGGAGGGAGGAGGAGGGAGGGGGAGGAGGGAGGGAGGGGAGGGGGAAGGAGAGAGGGGAGGGGAGGAGGGAGGAAGAGGGAGGGGGGAGGAGAGAGGGGGGAGGGGGGAGAAAAACTCCTGCAGGAGGAACACAGTCTCTGAGACATACATAAATAGAATTCATTATAAATGTACCAACAGAAAAAAGCACGAACCTGATTGTGTCTCTGCGTCGTCATCACCCTCATCAGCCAATGGGAGCGCAGGGGGCGGAGCCACCGCTGTCAGGCCCCGCCCCCTGTCGTCACACAGAATCAGCGGGCGACTCAGCATCTCTGACAATCAAAACAAGTCATTACCTCACATTTAGCATCCTAAATAATAATCTTATGTCGACAGTATCTTCAATGTTTCCGTGTAATTGGTTGACCTTTTTCTGACTATTTTCACTAATTACACAAATAAAATCCGTAATGTAACCTCGCACGTTCTCTCGCGAGATTTCCCCCATTCTTGTTGGGAGAATCCCAGAAATGTTCCTATAAATCTGAACCTAAACATCCATGATCTGAACATGTTGATTAACGGAAGATTTTAACGGTTTTATTTCGTCTCCGCGGGATTTAACGTGACGTAACACGCAGGGAAAGTTAGCGCGAGCGGGAATGTAGCGGGTCGACGTGAGGATAAAACGGGATTTGGGGGAAATAGAAGGAAACTGAAGGCGCTAGCAGCGGCTAGCTGCCGTTAGCAGGCTGTACTGTGTGTGTAGCTGTCAAACCAGGATATTTTAACGGTTTACTTTACCTTTTTCACGCCCCGCGGGTCCGTTAGTCTCCGTTAAATCCTCCTGTCTCTCATTTCTGCTGCTTTACCGGCTGGAAAATGCCGAATCTGGCCGGTATTTCCGGAGGAATCGGTGCCTCTGTTATCACCGAGGACCGGCGTCAAGTTAACGGAACACACACATATGGGACTTCCGGTGGGGTCACCAAAATAAAAGACCCTGAACGATACGATAGGAATAGAAAACCTTTAAAATCACATAAATGGAACACTGGAAACATTCACATATAATATTCATATATATTAAATATATATATATATATATAATCATATTTTATATATATCCATATATACATACATACATACATATTACAAACTGTCCTTTGAGTAGTTTGGTCTGAAAGCAGTAATCTGATTACTTTACCACAACAGAAAAACAGCTGATTGATGATTGTAAATTTTTTTTATTTTGTAAAAAAACAGACACAAGCCCCGCCCCCTTTGGTTCAGAAACAGGAAACAGATGTTCAAACGCTAACACAGATCAGCTGACTGCAAACAACCAATCACAGAGGAGCAAAAATATAGACTTAAACACAAAAACACTGACGTTCAGGAAGTAAAATACAAAATAAACCTGAAAATAAATTTATTTTTAACAAACAGAAAAAAATGTTTAAAAACTTATAAAAGAGAGAAAGAAAAAAATCAGGAAGTTTTCTTTTTCTTCTTCACGGGTTTTAAAAGATTTTCTCGCCTCACATTTATTTTGAAGGACTCTACAGGAAACGGTCCAACTTTTCACAATAAGAGAAGCAATGATTAGATAAACAAAAAGACTCGGTCACCGTGGCAACCCCTCAGAGGCCCTGCCCCTCGCGTTGGGGAACGGACGACGAACAGAGAGGATTCTGGGTAATCAAATGTGACGGTTGATCATCAAAAGAAACGTTTCCACAGAATCTTTATTTTTACTGTTTTATTCACATAAAAACGGATGATGTCATCACGCAGCTCGTTTAGTTTTTTATTCATAATTCTCAAAAAAATAAAATAAAAAAAATAACAGGAAACCAGCTGAGTTTCAGAATAAAAGCCTGGGCCGATTTCAGAATAAAAGCCCGGGCCGATGCCGGAGCTCAGCGGCGGTAGCGGCCCCTCTCCTTGTCTCTGTCTCTCTCCCGGTCTCGGTCTCTCCCTCGCTCTCGCTCTCTCTCTCGCCGCGGCCCGCCTCGCTCACGCTCACGCTGCCGCTCGCGCTCCCGACGGCTGCTCACCACTGCCTGCGTCCGCCGCAGGAAGTCGTCCACGCGCATGTCGTAGTCGTGCTGCATGATGGGAAACACACAGGACATAAGACAGTTAGACGTATGTTTCTGTCAAAGCACTTGGTGAACTGTTGTTAACCCTAACCAAACTGGCTAGTAGTCCTTACCTAGGTACTGTCAGGACCCTCATACTCTGCTTCTGACTGGCTAGTAGTCCTTACCTAGGTACTGTCAGGGCACGCCCTCATACTCTGCTTCTGACTGGCTAGTAGTCCTTACCTAGGTACTGTCAGGACACGCCCTCATACTCTGCTTCTGACTGGCTAGTAGTCCTTACCTAGGTACTGTCAGGACACACCTCATACTCTGCTTCTGACTGGCTAGTAGTCCTTACCTAGGTACTGACAGGGCAAGCCCTCATACTCTGCTTCTGACTGGCTAGTAGTCCTTACCTAGGTACTGTCAGGACACGCCCTCATACTCTGCTTCTGACTGGCTAGTAGTCCTTACCTAGGTACTGTCAGAGCCCTCATACTCTGCTTCTGACTGGCTAGTAGTCCTTACCTAGGTACTGTCAGGACACACCTCATACTCTGCTTCTGACTGGCTAGTAGTCCTTACCTAGGTACTGTCAGGGCCTCATACTCTGCTTCTGACTGGCTAGTAGTCCTTACCTAGGTACTGTCAGGACACACCTCATACTCTGCTTCTGACTGGCTAGTAGTCCTTACCTAGGTACTGACAGGGCAAGCCCTCATACTCTGCTTCTGACTGGCTAGTAGTCCTTATCTAGGTACTGTCAGGACACGCCCTCATACTCTGCTTCTGACTGGCTAGTAGTCCTTACCTAGGTACTGTCAGGACACGCCCTCATACTCTGCTTCTGACTGGCTAGTAGTCCTTACCTAGGTACTGTCAGGACACGCCCTCATACTCTGCTTCTGACTGGCTAGTAGTCCTTACCTAGGTACTGTCAGGGCACACCTCATACTCTGCTTCTGACTGGCTAGTAGTCCTTACCTAGGTACTGTCAGGGCACGCCCTCATACTCTGCTTCTGACTGGCTAGTAGTCCTTACCTAGGTACTGTCAGGGCACGCCCTCATACTCTGCTTCTGACTGGCTAGTAGTCCTTACCTAGGTACTGTCAGGGCACACCTCATACTCTGCTTCTGACTGGCTAGTAGTCCTTACCTAGGTACTGTCAGGGCACGCCCTCATACTCTGCTTCTGACTGGCTAGTAGTCCTTACCCAGGTACTGTCAGGGCACACCTCATACTCTGCTTCTGACTGGCTAGTAGTCCTTACCTAGGTACTGTCAGGGCCCTCATACTCTGCTTCTGACTGGCTAGTAGTCCTTACCTAGGTACTGTCAGGGCCCTCATACTCTGCTTCTGACTGGCTAGTAGTCCTTACCTAGGTACTGTCAGGACACGCCCTCATACTCTGCTTCTGACTGGCTAGTAGTCCTTACCTAGGTACTGTCAGAGCCCTCATACTCTGCTTCTGACTGGCTAGTAGTCCTTACCTAGGTACTGTCAGGGCCCTCATACTCTGCTTCTGACTGGCTAGTAGTCCTTACCTAGGTACTGACAGGGCCACAGTAGAAACAGTAGAAACGGTAGAACCAGAGTAACTCACGGGGCTGGAGGGGAAGGCACGGTGTGGGGGTGCCCGCTGCTTGTCTCTGAAGCGAGGGGGCGGGGCCTCGTGGGGGGGCAGCGGGTGGTGGTGGTAAGCCTGGTGTGGGGGGGGCGGGGGATGGCTGTGGTGGTAGTAGGGGGGATGGTGGGGGGGCGGCTGCTCCACGCCCGGGTACGCCGCCTGCTGACACACACAACATCATCAATTCTCCAGCTCAGCCAATAAACTCACAGACCAAACAGAACAACCAATCAGAGAGAGGCTCACCAGAGTCTGCCAGGGAGTGGGGGGGCCGACGCTATGATGGTAGTCCCTCATGTAGTCGTTATACGACTGGAACACACACAAACCTCGGGAAATTAAGCTAAGCTAACATGCTAAAAGGTTAAAGCTAAGCTAACATGCTAAGAGGTTGAAGCAAAGCTAACATGCTAACAGGTTGAAGCTAAGCTACCATGCTAACAGGTTGAAACAAAGCTAACATGCTAACAGGTTGAAGATAACATCCTAACAAGTGAAAGCTAAGCTACCATGCTAACAGGTTGAAGCTAAGCTACCATGCTAACATGTTGAAGCTAAACTAACATGTTTGTGACTCACCCCGTTGAGAAAAACATCTCGTCTCATGCCTGAGAATCGTCTGAAAAACAACAAAACAAAGACTTTATTTCAATAAAAGATCTCTAAAATAAGTTACTCTCTTTTGAAAGTTTTCAAAGGAAAGAGAGCTTCGTGTTTTTATATAAAACCAGACAGTTGGTGAACAGGTATGTTCTGTTATTTTGGCTTTAAATTAAATATTTCTGGTTTCTGTTGATCTATGTTGCTGTAGCCCCGCCTACTACACATAGCCCCGCCTACTACACATAGCCCCGCCTACTACACAGCCTACTACACATAGCCCCGCCTACTACACATAGCCCCGCCTACTACACAGTCTACTACGCATAGTCCATCTATTACTACACATAGTCCATCTACTACACATAGTCCATCTACTACACATAGTCCATCTACTACACATAGTCCATCTACTACACATAGCCCATCTACTACACACAGCCCCGCCCACTACACACAGTCCATCTACTACACATAGTCCATCTACTACACATAATCCTTCCTACTTCCTGTAGCCCCGCCTACTTCCTGTAACCCCGTATTCTTCCTGTAGCCCTGCCTACTTCCTGTTTCAGGTGAGTGATGGCGTGCGTCTCACCTGTCCACCGGCTGGTTACGAAGGTCCTGGATGAACCCTGAAGATAAAATAAATTCTTACGTTACATTTCTCTTTTCAGACGGTTTGTCAGTCAGCCGGGGAGAAGTTAGTTCAGTTACAGTTAACAGATTAATGCTGAGTCATCGTTACAGATTAATGCTGAGTCATCGTTACAGATTAATGCTGAGTCATCGTTACAGATTAATGCTGAGTCATCGTTACAGATTAATGCTGAGTCATCGTTACAGATTAATGCTGAGCCATCGTTACAGTTTTAACGACCTGCTCGCTGGTTGAAGTCTGGCGGACCGTCGGCCCGCGGCCGCTTCCTGCCGTGGAGGTCGTACTCTTCAGGGCGACGCCTACGCACACAAGTTCACAGTTAAGACACGCGCACACACACACACGCACGCACGCGCACACACACATTAATACACACACACACACACACACATTAAAACAGTCAAATTTCAAACGAGAAAAACTGAACTTTTCACATCTAACGATGGGACAGATTTACTCTGAAGGTGCAGTCTTCCAGGTTCTGACATCACTTCCTGTTTTTGTTTAACAGCTGTTTAAGTAGAATCTGTCCCTTTTCGTTACTGAGATGTAGCCAAAAACAAGTTAGCCTTTTGGGAGATTCATGCATACCATTTGAGCTAACTGAAATGTTTTGTAGCCTAAATGTGTTATGTAAGAATCTCTTTAGACCGACAACATTTATATATAAATTAATAATATTCAAAAATAACCAGTATTCATTTCCTAACAGGTTAACGACACACCGAGACGATAATCGTCCGTCTGACAGTCTGGCGAGGTCGGTGACTCGAGTCTGGTCGGTGCTCCGTGCCGTCGTCCGTCAGAGGGGCCGTCGGCTTCATTTGGGCCGATTTGACATGTATAATCTGCCGACAGTCAGACTCAATGAGCCATCTGATTGGTGGAGAGCTAACCAGGAAACGGGGAGCAGGATGAGCGTGACTAGAGTCTCTCAACATCTGATGAACATCTGTTAAACTGACCTTTGTTGATCTGAAATGAAGACAGATTCAGCAGCTGCACGGCCTGTTTCTCTCTTCACATGTTTCCAGAAACACGTTTCACTGAACTATTTTAGTCCAATATGAGATCATATTCTGAACGAGACGCCGTTATGGTCGGGGAGCAGCCAGACCCACGTGACGCGTGACATTTCCGGTTTTCATTTCTTGTGTTAGTCTCGCGCAGAACGTACGCTCAAGTCGGCGTCTCTTCGGTGTGTTCTTAGACACTTTTTGGACCTCGGGGAGACTGATCAGTGTCTGGCCGACCCCTGAGCTACAGCTACTGGTTCTGCTGCTGTCTGCTGGTTCTGCTGCTGTCTGCTGGTTCTGCTGGTCCTGCTGTCTGCTGGTTCTGCTGGTCCTGCTGTCTGCTGGTCCTGTCTCCCACTGTTTTCTTGGCTTGTGGAAGACTTATGGCGTGTTCACACTGGCATTGAGCTATTCGTGTGGATCGTTTGTGTCTAATGGCGTTCCCCGCCAGTGTAGATCTGTACTAGGGCTGCACCATATGAGGAAAATATCTAATTACCATTATCTTTGACTGATATTGCGATTGCGTAATGATTCACGATATTGGAGGGAATGATCACTTTTGTATCATTATTCTCATTTTCATCGAAAAATATTAAGATTAAGAAAATTTTAAACGATTATAGTGTGATTTTTGCGAGGATCTGTACCAAACAACGAGGTTTTCTGTAGTCTGTACTAGGGTACAGTTCGTAGTCCGGGACGTCTCTGCAGCTCCACAATACTTCATTCAGAACGGTTTGACACGGTGTTCGCCTCTAACAAATGCTGTCTGTCTGCAAAACACGAGCCAACGACTTCTAAAGCGCGTGATCTCTGGATGGAGTTTGGTTCTGTAGGGCGGCTTCTCCCTTTTCACCAACGACTTCTAAAACACGTTTTCCTCGTTTTCAAAGTTCTTTATATCAGGAATATGGGTTTCTTAACAACCAAATGACCCAAACATAACATGGATGCATGATGTGCGTTGTATGGAACCCATATATTTACATTTTATAGCATTTGAAATTTTTTTGTTTTCAAAACCGCTCCCGACTAAAGTTTGAGTTAGTCACTCAACATCCTCTGATCTCCACTATTAGTCAAAACTATTCATAATTTCTGCTTTTTTTAACTCAAACTTCAAGTATAATGTCATTTAAATTAGCTTTAATGACCATGAATTTAAAAAAGCGTTGAGAAAAGTGACAAAAACATGTAAAAACAGTTTGTTTTCAATTTTGACCCGGAAGACAACCTGAGGGTTAAAACGGTTGTTTTGTGTTGACATGGTAGCTGCTCCATCAACACAAACACACAAAGAGAACTATCAGTCAGTCTAAAGCCGAGACACACCGAGCCGATAATCCTCGACGAGGTCGCTGACTCGAGTCTGGTCGGTGCGCCGTGCCGTCGGCCTTCATTTGGGCCGATTTGACATGTATAATCGGGGGGGCGGGCACTGCCGGCAGTCAGACTCAATGAGCCATCTGATTGGTGGAGAGCTAACCAGGAAACGGGGAGCAGGATGAGCGTGACTAGAGTCTCTCAACATCTGACCTTTGTTGATCTGAAATGAAGACAGATTCAGCAGCTGCACGGCCTGTTTCTCTCTTCACATGTTTCCAGAAACACGTTACGGTGAACTATTTTAGGACAATATGAGATCGTATTCTGAACGAGACGCCATGATGGTCGGGGAGCAGCCAGACCCACGTGACGCGTTCGTCCAATCAGCTGCTGGTTTTCATTTTTGGGCGACAATCCAGATGAGCGCCGCCTGCTGTTATGGAGACGTATTACGTCTCGTCTCTTTGGTGTTCTGAGGAACTTTTTGGACCAACTCGGGGAGACTGATCAGTCACGCTGGCTTTACTGCTGACGGTCGGCGTCTGGTGGGTGTGTAACGGCCGTCCGGTCGGTGTGTAACGGCCTTTACTTTCCCCAGAGACCACCATGCGGCCAGTGTGAACACGCCATGGCTGCTTCTTCCTGTTCGCCTGCTCGTGTGATAACGTTTTTAATAATCGGACTCGAGACTCTGAGGGCCGATGATGTCGTACGTCTGGAAGCGCTCTGACACAAACCTGTGATTTTGGTGTACATCTGTGTCCAGGAAACACTTCCTGTTAGAAATACTTCACTGTCTCACTGTTACAACAGCATTGACACATTTAGCTTCACACACACAATGAAAACAACAAACAAGAAGAAGAAGCCTCTGAAAGGGACAACATACCGCTCTTCTGCTGTAAATGTGGGAGGGGCTGTAACTTTTGATTTTAAACACAGTCTGTCTCCTCATCAGTCCATGTTATAGGCTTTTTATAAACCCTCTTACTTTGAACAGGTGAGGAGGGGGTGATGATGATGGTGATGATGGTGCAGTCCTGTCAACCAATCAACAAAGCCCCGCCCCCTCTCAGACCAGCACCCCCCCTCCCCTCCCCTCCAGACCAGCAACAGTCCTTAAATCTCAAACCACAAAACGTCTTTCTGGCGCTCCGTCCGTTCTCGCTTTTACTTTCCTCACACACACACTTTAATTTACAGTTCATGAGAGAGAGACACACACACACACACACACACACACACACACACACAAACAGACACACACAAACAGACACGCGCACACAGACACACAAAGACACACACGAGCACAGACGCACGCACACACACACACACACACAAAGAGACGCGCACACAGACACACACACACACACACACAGACACACAAGCGCACACACACACACACACACACCCCATTACCAACGAGCTCTCAGTCCTGATTCAGTGTGTGTGTGCTGGAGGAGGAGGGGGGGAGTTTAACTGTCCTTTCATGGCGGGGGGAGGGTGCTCAGCATTATTTCAGTCCTTTTTAAATGAGTCCATCTTTTCCTTCCTTTTCTCTGTAACTTTACCTGCTTTGACAAGCACACACTCCCCTCCCTGTGATTGGATAAAGTCCAGAGGCCACGCCCCTTCTCAAACCCAGAACCAGTCCGCTGGGCCTCTCTCTCTACCTCCCTCCCCTCACCAACCCTCTCCTCCGTCAGTCCAGCCAGAGTCCTCTCTGCTTTTATTCTGAAAGGCCAGAGTCCTCTCTGCTTTTATTCTGAAAGGCCAGAGTCCTCTCTGCTTTTATTCTGAAAGGTCAGCCACAGTCCAGCTAAAAGCCAAACATTCAGATATTTTAACTTCCGAGGTTTGAAGCTCCTGTGAAGAAGAAGAGCTTCAAAGGAGAAGTTTAGCAACAAAGAAATCAAAATCTCTCTGAAATCAAATCTGAATCTAAAGAATTAAACTTAGAGAATTAAATCAGTTAATCCTAACTTCCTGCCTGACTTTTAAACGCCGTCACAGAGCGAGCCGTCGCTCCGCTGGAAACTCCAGACTGGAAAATAACCACAACAACCATAGAAGCAGCGCCGCTAGCCGTGGGCTGCTAGCCGTGGGCCGCTAGCCGTGCGCCGCTAGCCGTGCGCCGCTAGCCGCCGGCTAAAGGCAGCGGCCCTCTCCGTCGTCCGGCAGCAGGTGGCGCCACGGTCGCAGAAGAAGAAGAACAGGAAGCGGGAGGAGGAGCTTGGTGATTGGCTAACCTTCCCGGCTCGCGTTGCGGCGGTCGGCCTCGGGGCCGCGGCTCCGACGGCGTCCGCCGCTTGTGACGAACTCGGCGAGCCACCTGGTGGATGTCCACGCTCTCGTCCAATGGGAACAGGGTGCAGAGCTGGGCGCCGATGTCGGGCTGGATCTCCTGGAACACATATCCCCCGCATTTCCCCGTTTAGACATTTCACTTACAAATAAAAATACAAACAGAAACAAGAGATTAGGTTTTAGATATATACAGTGGGGAGAACAAGTATTTGATACACTGCTGATTTTGCAGGTTTTCCTACTTCCAAACCATGTAGAGGTCTGTAATGTTTATCATAGATACTCTCCAACTGTGAGAGACGGGATCTAAAACAAAAATCCAGAAAATCACATTGTATGATTTTTAAATAATTCATTTGCATTTTATTGCATGACATAAGTATTTGATCACCTACCAACCAGTAAGAATTCCAGCTCTCACAGACCTGTTAGTTTTTCTTTAAGAAGCCCTCCTGTTCTCCACTCATTACCTGTAATAACTGCACCTGTTTGAACTCGTTACCTGTATAAAAGACACCTGTCCACACAATCAAACAGACTCCAACCTCTCCACAATAGCCAAGACCAGTGAGCTGTGTAAGGACATCAGGGATAACATTGTAGACCTGCACAAGGCTGGGATGGGCTACAGGACAATAGGCAAGCAGCTTGGTGAGAAGGCAACAGCTGTTGGCGCAATTATTAGAAAATGGAAGAAGTTCAAGATGACGGTCAATCTCCCTCAGTCTGGGGCTCCATGCAAGATCTCGCCTCGTGGGGCATCAATGATCATGAGGAAGGTGAGGGATCAGCCCAGAACTACACGGCAGGACCTGGTCAATGACCTGAAGAGAGCTGGGACCACAGTCTCAAAGAAAACCATTAGTAACACACTACACCGTCATGGATTAAAATCCTGCAGCGCACGCAAGGTCCCCCTGCTCAAGCCAGCGCATGTCCAGGCCCGTCTGAAGTTTGCCAATGACCATCTGGATGATCCAGAGGAGGAATGGGAGAAGGTCATGTGGTCTGATGAGACTAAAATAGAGCTTTTTGGTCTAAACTCCACTCGCCGTGTTTGGAGGAAGAAGAAGGATGAGTACAACACCAAGAACACCATCCCAACCGTGAAGCATGGAGGTGGAAACATCATTCTTTGGGGATGCGTTTCTGCCAAGGGGACAGGACGACTGCACCGTATTGAGGGGAGGATGGATGGGGCCATGTATCGCGAGATCTTGGCCAACAACCTCCTTCCCTCAGTAAGAGCATTGAAGATGGGTCGTGGCTGGGTCTTCCAGCATGACAACGACCCGAAACACACAGCCAGGGCAACTAAGGAGTGGCTCCGTAAGAAGCATCTCAAGGTCCTGGAGTGGCCTAGCAAGTAACAGAAAATCTTTGGAGGGAGCTGAAAGTCCGTATTGCCCAGCGACAGCCCCGAAACCTGAAGGATCTGGAGAAGGTCTGTATGGAGGAGTGGGCCAACATCCCTGCTGCAGTGTCTGCAAACCTGGTCAAGAACTACAGGAAACGTATGATCTCTGTAACTGCAAACAAAGGTTTCTGTACCAAATATTAAGTTCTGCTTTTCTGATGTATCAAATACTTATGTCATGCAATAAAATGCAATTACTTAAAAATCATACAATGTGATTTTCTGGATTTTTGTTTTAGATTCCGTCACTCACAGTTGAAGAGTACCTATGATAAAAACTACAGACCTCTACATGCTTTATAAGTAGGAAATACTGCAAAATCAGCAGTGTGTCAAATACTTGTTCTCCCCACATCATCACATACCCTTCACCATACCTAGAAATTGGCATGGGGTACTTTCCATAAAATCATCTCTCAATGCAAATGAAACCAGCTATTAGGCTAACTGAAATACAACCATGCCAATCTCTAGGTATGGTGAAGGGTATGTGATGATGTGGGGGTACGGTGAAGGGTATGTGATGATGTGGGGGTGAAGGGTATGTGATGATGGGGGGGGCCAAGGGAACTTTATCAGAATGTATAGTATCCTGGATCCATGAAATAACTGGCCTTTCAAAATAAAAATCTTCCTGCCTCTATGGGAATTTAACATAGGGGTGTACTGACTTTTGTGAGATACTGTATTTACAGTGGGGCAAAAAAGTATTTAGTCAGCCACCACCGCTGGTATTTTGGCCCATTCCTCCATGCAGATCTCCTCTAGAGCAGTGATGTTTTGGGGCTGTCGCTGGGCAACACGGACTTTCAACTCCCTTGAAATGCTTCTTACGAAGCCACTCCTTCGTTCCCCAGGCGGTGTGTTTGGGATCATTGTCATGCTGAAAGACCCAGCCACGTTTCATCTTCAATGCCCTTGCTGATGGAAGGAGGTTTTCACTCAAAATCTCACGATACATGGCGCCATTCATTCTTTCCTTCTTGTATGTCTTCCATTTCCTTATAATTGCTCCCACAGTTGATTTCTTCACA
This sequence comes from Sander vitreus, assembly GCF_031162955.1. Lineage (NCBI taxonomy): Eukaryota > Metazoa > Chordata > Actinopteri > Perciformes > Percidae > Sander > Sander vitreus. The sequence goes on along the minus strand of NC_135870.1, from coordinate 125,050 downwards.
CCAAGCTGCTTACCTATTGCAGATTCAGTCTTCCCAGCCTGGTGCAGGTCTACAATTTAGTTTCTGGTGTCCTTTGACAGCTCTTTGGTCTTGGCCATAGTGGAGTTTGGAGTGTGACTGTTTGAGGTTATGGACAGGTGTCTTTTATACCGATAACAAGTTCAAACAGGTGCCATTAATACAGGTAACGAGTGGAGGACAGAGGAGCCTCTTAAAGAAGAAGTTACAGGTCTGTGAGAGCCAGAAATCTTGCTTGTTTGTAGGAGACCAAATACTTATTTTCCCAAGGAATTTGCAAATAAATTCATTAAAAATCCTACAATGTGATTTTCTGGATTTTTTTCCTCATTTTGTCTCTCATAGTTGAAGTGTACCTATGATGAAAATTACAGGCCTCTCTCATCTTTTTAAGTGGGAGAACTTGCACAATTGGTGTGTGTGTGTGTGTGTGTGTGTATATATATATATATATATATTCCACAGAACATAAAAAACTAATTATACTTAAATACAAAAATACATGAGGGTAGAAACCTGCGCACAGACAGACACACACCCACCCCTTATATTAAAACCGAAGGACAAACAGAGATGTTGACATCCAACCTGAGAACCCATATGAAGTGATAGGGGGGGATAGAGGAATGATTGGCTGACCTGTCCATCGCGTCCAATCTTCACGGGCTTGTGTTCGTTCCAGGGGTTGGACAGGTGAGCAGTCTTCGTGAAGGGGAGGTCCCTCCTGGAAACACACATTATATTATTAATTATTATTATTATTAGAGATGTTCCCATAACATTTCTTCCTGATTAAATTATATATAACAGCTGTGTACTACTATCTCTGTATGATTATATGATATACAACAGCTGTATACTACTATCTCTGTATCATTATGTGATATATAACAGCTGTGTACTACTATCTTTGTATGATTATATGAAGTATAACAGCTGTATACTACTATCTCTGTATGCTTATATGAAGTATAACAGCTGTATACTACTATCCCTGTATGGATGTGATATGATGTATAACAGCTGTGTACTACTATCTCTGTATGGATGTATATGATATATAACAGCTGTATACTACTATCCCTGTATGGATGTGATATGATATACAACAGCTGTATACTACTATCTCTGTATGGATGTGATATGATGTATAACAGCTGTGTACTACTATCTCTGTATGGATGTGATATGATGTACAACAGCTGTATACTACTATCTCTGTATGGATGATATGATGTATAACAGCTGTGTACTACTATCTTTGTATGATTATATGAAGTATAACAGCTGTGTACTACTATCTCTGTATGCTTATATGAAGTATAACAGCTGTGTACTACTATCTCTGTATCATTATATGATATATAACAGCTGTTAGTTTACTATGATGAGCGTGGTTCCAACAGAGAGACAAAGGTGTGAGTTTACCTGCAGAGCCAGTCGATCTTAAAGACGCCGCCCAGCATCTTGGCGTTCATGCCGGCAGGAAGAACCCAGTGGATCGGCGAGCCGCCGTGGTGAGACTCTGAAGCCAAACGGGCAAAACCTGGAGACAGAGGAGGAGGAGAAATAGGACTCATGAGACCAGTGATGGACTATCAGAGGAGGAGGAGAGCTAGGACTCATGATGAGACCAGTGATGGACCATCAGAGGAGGAGAGACAGGACTCATGATGAGACCAGTGATGGACCATCAGAGGAGGAGAGACTAGGACTCATGATGAGACCAGTGATGGACCATCAGAGGACGAGAGATAGGACACATGATGAGACCAGTGATGGACTATCAGAGGAGGAGAGACAGGACTCATGATGAGACCAGTGATGGACCATCAGAGGAGGAGAGACAGGACTCATGATGAGACCAGTGATGGACTATCAGAGGAGGAGAGACAGGACTCATGATGAGACCAGTGATGGACTATCAGAGGAGGAGAGACAGGACTCATGATGAGACCAGTGATGGACTATCAGAGGAGGAGAGACAGGACTCATGATGAGACCAGTGATGGACTATCAGAGGAGGAGAGATAGGACTCATGATGAGACCAGTGATGGACTATCAGAGGAGGAGAGACAGGACTCATGATGAGACCAGTGATGGACTATCAGAGGAGGAGAGACAGGACTCATGATGAGACCAGTGATGGACTATCAGAGGAGGAGAGACAGGACTCATGATGAGACCAGTGATGGACTATCAGAGGAGGAGAGACAGGACTCATGATGAGACCAGTGAAGTACTAATGGAGGAACTTATCGGTGGATTAGTTTAAGGGGTTTCTCACCTTGGAACTTCCCGCTCTCCCTCACCGAGAAGACGAGGACGACGCTTCGCGCCGAGCGGAACGCTGCGTTCAGCTTCTTCTCATTCACCGGCAGCGTCGACCACACACCCTGAACAACACATAAGGGTTCATTAAGGGGTTACCTCTTACTGTTGAACCCTGACAAAGTAAACAGGAAGTCATCACCAACAACAGGAAGTAATGTTAGCTAACCTTAGCTTTAGCCAGAGAGACGTTCTCGTGGTTGTTGCTCTTTATGAGGAAGAACCGAGCGTCTCGCAGGATGTAGCGCAGTTTACTGGTTGGATCTGAAACAAGGTAATCTGATTACTCTACAGCTAAACGTAATCTGATTACTCTACAGGAAGCTACACATGTAATCTGATTACTCTACAGCTACACGTAATCTGATTACTCTACAGCTACACGTAATCTGATTACTCTACAGCTACACGTGTAATCTGATTACTCTACAGGAAGCTACACGTAATCTGATTACTCTACAGCTACACGTAATCTGATTACTCTACAGCTACACGTAATCTGATTACTCTACAGGAAACTACACTTGTAATCGGATTACTCTACAGGAAGCTAAACATGTAATCTGATTACTCTACAGGCTACAGAAAGAACCTAATGTAATCTGATTACTTACTCTCCATCCCTTTGCGAACGGCTCGGACCGATGATGACAGCTTCTCCTGCTTCTTCTCTGAACCTTCAAAATAAAAGCCCAGAATTAAAACAGAGCAGCTGTTTCAGTTTAAAAGTCTCTGTGAGGTCATTACCGTTATCTATTTATATCTCCCATTCATCCATTCATTCATTCATCCATTCATTCATTCATTCATTCATCCATTCATTCATCCATTCATTATGTTTATCTATTTATATCTCCCATTCATCCATTCATTCATTCATCCATTAATTCATTCATCCATCCATTCATCCATTAATTCATTCATTCATCCATTCATCCATTCATTCATTCATCCATTAATTCATTCATCCATCCATTCATCCATTCATTCATTCATTCATTCATTATGTTTAGTCCTTCCAGAGTTTCTTTGGGCTAAAATCCTTGATTATTCGGCACGTTTTCTTGAAAAATGTGATGGAATATGCGAAATGAAATTGCGGGAACATTTTAAAACTGCGGCTCCATTGCAGCTTTTCGATGACGTTCACGTCGCGTAATTACGTCACTTCATAACGTCACTTCATAACGTTCCCATGGCAACAGGGGAAATGGCTGCTCTTGTGTGAAGTAAACGCAACATTTTTCATCTTTCTGCTAAGACAGAGGTTCCCAACCTTTTTTCCTTGGCGCCCCCCCAGGTCCCAGGTTCCCCCCAGGTTCCCCCCACTTATGTCTAAGAAATCTTAGTCTTAATCTTATCATAATTTGTTTAACATGTGCAAATATATTTTTTTTTTACCTCAAACCAGATAAAGACTTGGCACCCCCCCCTGGTCTTTGCCGCCCCCCTGAGGGGTCCCCAGACCCCAGGTTGGGAACCACTGTGCTAAGATATATGGGACTTGACATGAAATCATGCAAGCCCGGATATTTTGCGCGGAAATCAGCAATTTGTGCGGCGAAAGTGCGGCGTATTTGGAGAATGCGGCTCCCGAAATAAATATGCAGACTTTGGCTGATTATGTATTGAGTTATGAAATCACATGATCACGTTTTTCTGGAGGGACTGGAAATACTGAGCCCCCCCCCCACATTAGGGTTAATCTCTTCAATGACTTAGAGGGGGGTGGGTTATTGCAATCGCCATGGTTACCTGAGGCCTCGGAGGCGGAGCCTGAGTGCACTGACTCCCCGTCGTCAGAGAAGCTGACGGAGGAGGCGGAGCGTGAGTCGCCGGCCTCGCTGCGAGTGTCGTAGTCGTTTCCCTCGGCGCCTCCACGACGCTCGTACTCCTCCTCCTCCTCCTCCTTCTCCCCTTCCTCCTCCTCTTCCTCCTCCTCCTCTTCCTCCATGCCCTCCTCGTCCTCCTCGTCCTCTTCCTCGTGGTCCTCCTCTTCCTCATCCTCTGCGTGGGACGCGCTGGGGGAGGAGCTTCCTGTACCCGGCTCCGAGCCGTACTCTGCTGCCTCGCCCTCTGATTGGTTGTCCTCCTCCTGGGGGGAGGGGCTCGCACGCCGCAACTTCTGCAGACAAACATAACATGTATGTGTATATATATATAATATATATATATATATATATATATATATATATATATATATATACACACACACACACACACACACACACACACACACACACACACACACTACATACTAGGGCTGTCAGCGTTACGGCGATGCGATTAAGAGCCGAGCATAACACGTTACTTTTTTTTAATCTCATGCCTCCATTTATTAATGTATTTCCACCTCACTGGGCTTGGCGTGGGGCCTAACAGCTACTATTTTGACCCTTTGCAGCACCGTTACTTCTCATCAAGCTGCCACTTCCTCCTAACACATCCTGCTGCTGCAGGCTGCAGCATGATGGAGAAACACAGCAGCAATAACTCTGAATGGAGCTTTTTATTTTACTAAACTCCCGGACGGCTCGTAGACAAGTCTAAACCATATGCACGTTGAGTAAAGCTGAACTAAAAGATCACGAAGCACGTCCAGCTGGAGCTACCAGCTACGAGCTAAGCATATAGTTCAGTTAACGTGATGCTACCTGCTAGCGGGCTAAACGGGTGGTAACTACCTGCAGACCTGTCAGCATGGTAGAGGACTCGGGTCTTAAAGACGTGCTACGGTCGACCTGTTCTGAGTTGTGCAATAATGACAGATTCACACATTTTTTCTTTTGTTTACAGTAAATAAATAATGACAAATCCTAAAGTCAAGTTCATAAAGTCACTTTCTTTGCATTCATTTGATTCCCAGTTAAGATCCTCTGGTGAGAACGGCTTTCATTGTTAATATGACTTAAAAACTGTTCTGAGACGCTAAATAATACAATTATAATCATGTGATCAAACATGTGATTAATCGACATTAAAAACAGTAATCGTTTGACAGCCCTAATATATATATATATGGTAGTAACTATGTCTTGGTACCTGGCTCAGAGCCTCCAGGCCTCTCTGGGCGTCCCTGCGGCGCGCGTCCTCTCCTGCGCGGCTCCTGGTCACCTCTCGGGCCCCTCGCCGCCCCTTTCGCTCCTCATAGTACTCGTGGCGGTAGCTGGTGGCAGCATGGCGGGCGCGCGGGCTGGACGCCACCTTCTTGGAGGAGGAGGAGAGGGGCGGGCCTCTCTTATTGGAGGAGGAGCGAGAGGGGCGGAGCCTCTTCAGATCGCGGCTGTCAGAACGCTCGCTCTTCCTCTTGGTTCCTGATGTTACAGGATACAATTATACAGTTATATATATATATATATATATTTTCTGACCTTTCTAGTCTCTAATATAGTTATTATTATAGTAACATTCTGACCTTTCTTGTCGCTGACGGCTCGTTCGGTCTCGGGGTTGTACAGCTCATCATCCTGATCCGGAGCTTCAGTCAGAATATCTTCCAGAACATTCAGCTCTCCGTCTGAAACATATTCACTCTGTTTACACACACACACACACACATATACATATGTATATATATGTGTGTGTGTGTGTGTGTATATATATATATATATATATATGCTAATCTACACAATATTCACTCTGTTTACAGACAGACAGACAGACATATACACACACTCTCTCTCCCCGTCTCTCTCCCCGTCTCTCTCTCTGTCTCTCTCTCTCTCTCTCTCCCTCCGTCTCTCTCCCGTCTCTCTCCCCGTCTCTCTCTCCCTCTCCGTCTCTCTCTCTCTCTGTGTCTCTCTCTCCGTCTCTCTCTGTCTCTCTCTCCCTCCCTCTCTCTCTCTCCGTCTCTCTCCCTCTCTCTCTCTCTGGTGCAGCGCGCCGGCCCTGTATATGTATATATATTATATTCTGAATGTTTGTGAACTCTTTAAATCAGCAGTTTTCTGGATGGAGTCTGGTGCCTCGCGCCGGCTAACGGTTCTCCCTCCGTAATGAACGTTAGTGCTGCTGCTCGTTAACTAGTCAACGTGTTCATTAATCAAATATCGACAAACCTCCGCTGATTATTGATCCGCAACATGAACGGAACAAAGATAGCACGCATGCTAATGCTAACAGCTAGCTGAAGCTAACAAAGCTGTGTGCTCGCCTCACCTTTGTCCTCGCGCCGGTCGGCCGCCATCACAGACGCTCTCACGTGCTCCTACCTCGCGCTCAGGTCACGCTACGACTCAAACTGTTTTTATTTTGATTCAAATATGAAATAATCAGAAAAACAGACTGAAAGCATCCGGACAACGGTAAAATGGCGGACTGAGTCTGTTGTTCTTCTTGTTCTTCTTCTGTTGTAGGATTCCGGAAGTTTAGAGGCTGCTGGGCGCATTACTGCCCCTATAGGTCAGAGGTGGAACTACAGTCTTACATACAGCTCTATGTATATATACATACATAAATATATACAACTATACAGTATGTATACTATGAGTCTTACATACATCGGTGGCGATCTGCTTCAACAAGTATTTCAACAACATTATTTGACGGTGGTAACGAAGGTGGAAAGTTTATTCTTGATAATAACAAATGTTTATGGGTCTATAATGATGCTCAGCAGGAGGGCTCCAGATGAATGATATGATAGAACGCCTGCTAGAGTAATGGGATGATAGAAGGCCTGCTAGAGTAATGGGATGATAGAAGGCCTGCTAGAGTAATGAGATGATAGAAGGCCTGCTAGAGTAATGGGATGATAGAAGGCCTGCTAGAGTAAGGAAAGCAGAGCACAATGACATCGTAGAAAGGTTTATAACAGACACAGAAAGAGAACTGATCAATCAGTCTAAAGGTGCAGACACACCGAGCTGATAATCGTCCGTCTGACAGTCTGGCGAGGTCGGTGACTCGAGTCTGGTTGGTGTGTTCCGTGCCGTCATCCGTCAGAGGGGCTGTCGGCCTTCATTTGGGCTGATTTGACATGTATAATCGGCGGGGGTGGGGGGGCACTGCCAGCAGTCAGACTCAATGACCCATCTGATTGGCATTGATGATCCCTGTCCCATCATGGATGATCTCTTTAGAAATACAGGATGTGTGAGTCAGATCTGAGAATCAAGGAGCTGGATTCAGTTATTCTCAGGATGAAGTTGAACAATTCTCCGGGGACGGACGGGCTCACAACTAATTTCTATCAATTCTTTTGGAATGATGTGAGAAATGTACTATTTAAAGCGTTACGGGAGTGTATAGAGAAGAAAGAACTGATGTCATCTACGAAACAAGGTTTAATTACTCTGATTCCTAAATCAGGTAAAGACAAAGAGGAGAAATGGATGACTATAATTGGGATGCTCTATAATGAAATCAATAGTTAGCTCTAGGGCACCTGTCCCTGATTGGAGATGAAGAAGGAATTCATCAGGGTTGCAGCAGCTCTCCACTTTTATTCATTATGGTAGCAGAAATCTCCATTTGATCCAGAGTAGTTGTATTGAAGGGTTAGTTGTGAGTGACAGACAAATTACCATAAGTCGATTGGCTGACGACACAACTTTATGTTTAAAGAGTGAAAATCTAATTCCCTTAACCTTATCGACCGATAATCAACGATCATTATCGACCAGTTTTCAAGAGCTTCAGGCTTACAGCTGAATTTAGATAAATGTGACATTTTAGCATTACATGATTATCCCTTGCAGCCGCTATATAACATAAAGGTCAAGGCACAAGTTAAATATTTGGAGATTGTTATTTCCAGGGATAAGACAATGTCTGAATGAATGTATGGAACAATATAGACAGTTATATAGTGTAAATTAATCTTAAATAGGTGGCTGCAGAGAGATATCACAATCTTTGGGAGATTCTCATTATCCCAAATGGACAGCTTGTCCAGACTTATTTACTCGGCCTTCTCCTTACCCATCTCTACAGATATGATCACAGCCATAAACAAGCTTGGTTTTAATTTCATATGGAGGAACAAGTATCAGTACATAAGGAAAGTTAACATGGTTCAAAACTATGAAGATGGAGGTGTGAATGGGATTGATTTTGATATAATGAATGGTGTCTTTACATTGAAATGGTTAAAATCTTTTATTAATAACAGGCAGTCCTTTTGGTTTATTGTCCCCAATTTAATATTTTAAAAAATATTTTTGGATGCAATTCATTACCTGTCAGACTTTCTGCTTTCCATCAGCAGATCCTTCTCTATTGGAAGTTAATCTACAAACATAATTTTACACCCCATAATACTCCAGTTTGGAATAATAGATCCATATTGATAAGCAGAAACTCTGTGTACATGGAGGAATGGAAATCCAAGGGAATCTGGGCAATAGCTCATTTTATGGACAGTTATGGACTCTTGTTACAGCACGAGGAGTTTAGTGAGAAATATCAACTTCAATGCAATGTCAAGCGTTCTGATAGATGGGCTGAAAGCTGTACCAGCGTTATGATAGATGGCTGAAAGCTGTACCAGCGTTATGAAGGATGGCTGAAAGCTGTACCAGCGTTATGATAGATGGCTGAAAGCTGTACCAGCGTTATGACGGATGGCTGAAAGCTGTACCAGCGTTATGATGGATGGCTGAAAGCTGTACCAGCGTTCTGATAGATGGCTGAAAGCTGTACCAGCGTTATGAAGGATGGCTGAAAGCTGTACCAGCGTTATGAAGGATGGCTGAAAGCTGTACCAGCGTTATGAAGGATGGCTGAAAGCTGTACCAGCGTTATGACGGATGGCTGAAAGCTGTACCAGCGTTATGATGGATGGCTGAAAGCTGTACCAGCGTTATGATAGATGGCTGAAAGCTGTACCAGCGTTATGACGGATGGCTGAAAGCTGTACCAGCGTTATGACAGATGGCTGAAAGCTGTACCAGCGTTATGATAGACGACTGAAAGCTGTAACTGATGGTTTTAAAATTCACATTGACTTCAAGCTCTTGGACAAGATGGCAGCTGGCAAGTGTGGTGTGCTTGTGGTGCTTCTAGCATATATATTTATTATTATCTTTTTAGAAAACGGCCCTAAGATCGGTTTCGAGGGGCATTTACATAGTTGCTATGCTCACCCAAACAAACTTTTACCTAAAAAAACAACTTGGTTATGGAAAGAAAATCATCATGGACATATTTCTCTATCCATGCTGGTATCTAGCCAAGCGCAATGATAAAGGTGGCATCAAAAGGCAAGTGAATGGCGACAAATTGATAATTTGCATCTGCCTATTATTATCTGGAAATACACATCAATGCCCGGGCCCGATGCGGGAATTTGGACCAAGGAATACGATGTCAAGTAGGCCCTCGGCATGTGCGCTGTTTTGCCCTAGACATCCAAACGCTGGGGACAAACTCCTATCCATGAGTGTTGCTGAAGGGAGTGGAAGTGTGCGTAGAGGCGCTGGGAGAAGTGGTGGAGATCCAGAGCTGGGAGACGTGACAGTGATCCGGGAACGTGGTGCGGAGCAGGCCAGGAGATTGGATCCACAGGCCCCTGTGGAGCAGGCACTCTTGGAAGAGCTGGAGGGTGTCTACAAAGAGATATCGAATGTGGATTCTTTCATGTCGGCGAGAGGATTACACCTGCTTCATCTCAACGTCAGAAGCCTTCTCCCGAAAATCACAGTGATCCGACACCTCAGCAAAAGCAGAAAGGTGGGAATATTTTGTTTCACCGAGACATGGCTGGATGACTCCATTACGGACGCTGAAATTGAACTGGAGAATGATTTGGTAATTAGGAGGGATCGAAACCGCAAAGGTGGAGGGGCGTGTATATATGTAAGAGCGGACATTGGTTTTAATCATAGAATGGACTTAAATAGTGAGCAGGTTGAAGCGATTTGGATAGATATTTTGCTACCGAAGAGTAAGCCCATACTAATTTGCACATGTTACAGACCGCCTGATCAAACACAGTTTTATGAACTTTTAGAGGATGTTTGCTCAAATTTCATGGACTTGGTTAAATCTGAAGTTATCATGTTGGGGGATTTCAACACTGATTTTCAGAAAAGTGATGTTTCTGGGTATAAAGCATTGATGAATTTCTGTCGCTCCTATAGTTCACATCAGCTGATTAATGAACCTACACGTGTGTGCTGTACCACCCAAACCACGATGGACCTTGTCCTAGTGTCAGACAAATCTAGGATAACAGAAAGTGGGGTTATAAAATATGGGTTGAGTGACCATTCTATTATTTTCTGTACTAGAAAGATCAAGCAAGCAGTGCTCAACTGTCATACTTCTATAAAAACACGGTCACTGAAAAAGTATAGCAAAGAAGCGCTGAATGGCTGTTTAAATAAAATGAACTGGTCTACGGTTTTACAATGTAGTGATGTGGACAGAGCTTGGTGCTTATTTAAAAGTATGTTTTTAGAAGCTGTAGATAAAATAGCCCCATATAAAGGAATTAGAATAAAGCAGAGAACAGAACCCTGGGTAAATGGTGACATCCTTGAGGCAATTAGGATAAGAAATAGGAAGTATGGTAAATTCAGAGAAAACAAGGATGAGCAGAGTTGGGCTGATTATAAAAAGGCAAGAAATGAAGTTAACAGATTAGTGGTCAATACTAAAAAGGCATATTTCAATGAAAAAATGACAAAGTTATGGAAATCCCTTAAGCAGTAAAAAGCTAAAAACAAAAAACACTAATATCACTTTAGATCTTGGCAACAATATTACATCAGAGAAGGAGATAGTGGCAGATGGCTGTAATACGTATTTCTCATCTGTTGCCAGGAAGTTACCTGGCCAGACTGGTCAATATGGTGAAAGTCATGTACAGGACTTTTACTCTCAGTTAGGTGTCCAGTTTCTTTTTTGAAAAGGTGAGGGAGGCACTCTGGAGAAGCTGAAGAGGCTTGATGGCTCTAAAGCCACAGGAGTAGATTCCAGTCCATCTAGATTGTGAGGGATCATTACTCCGAGCATTACTCATATTATGAACAGGTCGATAGAACAAGGATACTTTCCCAATGACCTCAAGATTGCCAAAGTGATTCCATTATATAAGAAAGGGAGTAAACTAGACCCTGGTAATTACAGACCTGTCTCAATTCTTGGTTGTCTGTCAAAGATAATGTAAAGGATCATTTTTGAACAGATTGATAATTACTTAAAATCACAAAACCTACTTTATGAGTTCCAGTCTGGCTTTCGTAAATCACACTCTACGGACTCCTGTTTACCGTTTCTAACTGACTATATAAAAAAGGAGGTGGATAATGGAAACTTCTGTGGCATGGTCATGTTAGACTTACAAAAAGCCTTTGATACAGTCGACCATTGTGTTTTAATGTATACATTGAAAGCCATGGGTTTTAGTGAATTAGCACAGAAATGGGTGGGCTCCTATCTGGAGAACAGAACGCGAGTAGTGGACATTGGGGGGAAAATGTCTCAACCAAAAGGCATGGACTGTGGGGTGCATCACACCTACCTTTTCTTTCTGCTATATATAAATGACTTAAAGTCTGCTTGTTCATGCAGTCTTTTTTTATATGCAGATGATTCTGCGCTGGTTGTTTCTCACAAGGATAAAAATATGATTGAAAGCACACTTAGCGCAGAACTTCTAAATGTTAGCATGTGGATGGCTGATAACAGATTATCACTTCATTTAGGGAAACAAAGATAAAGTTAAAGAAAAGCCTCAGGTTTTAAGGTCCTAGCTGGAGATATTGTAATTACTGCCAAGGAATCAGTCAGTTATCTTGGATATATGTTAGATTGCAACTTATCTGGAGTAGGTCAGGCCAAGAGGCAATCACCAAAGTAAATCAGAGAGTCCGCTTTTTGGCCAGAACATCAAAGTTTTTGGATGAAAAAACAAAGCTAATTCTGGCAGGAGCGTTAATTCAGCCTTATTTTGATTATGCGTGTGGCTCCTGGTACAATGATGTCACAGGGAACCTGAAACATAGGCTTCAGACATCTCAAAATAAATGAATAAGGCTTATTTTAGACCTTCCAATTATAACTCACCTGGAATCTTCCCACTTTGAAAGGGTGGGATGGGTGAAAGTGGAGGATCGAGTGACTCAGATGCAGCTGGGTACATACAATTGTTAATGGACATGTTCCCAAATATTTTAGAAAGTATTTTAATAGAGTAAACAAAGTTCACAGGTACTCCACTAGGGGTAGCCCAACTGATTTTGTACCCCCCAGATTTAACACTAATCTGGGCAGTCTTTTCTTTATGCTGGGACTACCCTTTGTTACCTGCTACACTCCAGACAGTCAGAAGCAGTTTTAAACGGAGGTTGGACGTATGGCTGAGGTGCCACTCGTAGTCATTATCATATCATAGTCTATTTCTATTGTTCATTTTTCTGTATAATGTGGATGAATTTGTTTAATGCATGATGAATGAATGTCCTCTTCCCTTATAGGGACCACAATGGAAAGAAGTCTTTGGGCTTTATTGTGTCATCCCTCACTATTTATGTATTTATAATGTATGACACATGTACTGTTTCATATTTTTATATGTAAGTGGTCAAATACATTCAATCAATCAATACCAATGTCTCTGAAATCAGTGGTGAGAGAAGACATCAGGTACCCCAGAGGTTCTCCTGGTCTGATGCAGCGCTGCATCCAAGTATTTATTTATTTTCTTCTAATGTTGAGTTGTTTGTATAAGCTCCTATGTTTGGTTACTTGCTCGACCCGAGGCAAAAGCTCTATTTTTGAAATGCATTAGTAAAGATGCCTTGTTTGTTTGTAAATCTGTATTCTGAATGAATAAATGATTTAACATGTTGATCAGAGGAAACCGTCTACTGCAGGAGTGGGGTGCTTTTGTTTTGAAAGTCCCGTAAAGGAAGTGTTTGTGTCCGAGCGGAAGTCCACGTCAGCACTCCGCCAGAGACCTCAGCCCGTTTCCGGACCGACTCTGCCCGTTTTAAACTCTTCTCTCTGTAGTTCTGCACGCGGACCGACCCTCTGCCCGTTTTAAACTCTTCTCTTTGTACTTCTGCACGCGGAATGGCGGATGAGGCCACGCGCAGGGCCGTGTCGCAGCTGCCGCTGCTGAAGACGCACGCGGGTCCGCGGGACCGCGCGCTTTGGCCGCAGCGCCTGAAGGAGGAGTACCAGAGCTTGATCCGCTCCGTGGAGCAGAACAAGGCGGCGGACTGCGACTGGTTCCGCCTCGAGTCCAACGCCGACGGCACGCGCTGGACCGGCACGTGCTGGTTCATCCACGAGCTGCTGCGCTACGAGTTCCGGGTGGAGTTTGACATCCCGGTGACGTACCCGGACACGGCGCCGGAGGTGGCGGTACCGGAGCTGGACGGGAAGACCGCGAAGATGTTCCGCGGCGGGAAGATCTGCCTGACGGACCACTTCGCTCCGCTCTGGGCGCGCAACGCGCCGCGCTTCGGGCTCGCGCACCTGATGGCGCTGGGCCTCGGGCCGTGGCTCGCCGTGGAGGTGCCGGATCTGATTAGCAAGGGGCTCGTGGTGCACCGGGAACGGCAGGGCGACGCGGCGACCGAGTGATGTCACCGGGAGCGGCAGAGCGACACGGCGGCCGAGTGACGTCAACGGGAGCGGCAGGGAAACGCGGCGGCCGAGTGACGTCACCGGGAGCGGCAGGGAGACACTGCGGCCGAGTGACGTCACCTGTAACCGTGGAGACTAAAACACCGACTGACTGTTTCAGAGAGTCATGTTTGGTTCAGAGTAAAAATGCTGAAAGAAATGAACCGAGTCTGAAACTATGAGCTGACTGGAAACATTCAGTGAAGTAAAGAAGAGTCTGAAGATGACAGAAACAGATTATTATTATTATTAAAAGGAGAGCTTTTAGGGAATCTTTGTAATATATGTTGTAATAAAATGAACTGAACGGTTTCAGGGAGTCATGCTTGGGTCAGAGTCTGGTGGAGACAGAGGTGATGAAATAACCCTATCAAACAAAACACAATAAACATTTTGATTTAATACATCTGTTGGTTTTATTTAGTAATAAAATAAGAGTTTGAAGTTGAGAGTAAAAGTGATGAAAAGATGAACAGATTTATTTTATGTCAGTGTTGTTAGAACAGAAGAGTTATATAATTATATGATTTGTATTGTCTGAAAACAGCTGAAATGAACAGATATTTAAATAATAATTAGTCAGCAAAATAAAAACAAATGTCCAGGTTTGATTTCAGGACTAAAATAGAAACAGAGTTTTACTTCATTAATCAAATATTAGGGCTGTCAGCGCTAACGCGTTAACGGCGATGCGATTAAGGGCCGAGCATAACACGTTACTTTTTTTTTTTTTTATCTCATGCCTCCATTTATTAATGTATTTCCACCTCACTGGGCTTGGCGTGGGGCCTAACAGCTACTATTTTGACCCTTTGCAGCACCGTTACTTCTCATCAAGCTGCCACTTCCTCCTAACACATCCTGCTGCTGCAGGCTGCAGCATGATGGAGAAACACAGCAGCAATAACTCTGAATGGAGCTTTTTATTTTCCTAAACTCCTGGACGGCTCGTAGACAAGTCTAAACCATATGCACGTTGTGTAAAGCTGAACTAAAAGATCACGAAGCACGTCCAGCTGGAGCTACCAGCTACGAGCTAAGCATATAGTTCAGTTAACGTGATGCTACCTGCTAGCGGGCTAAACGGGTGGTAACTACCTGCAGACCTGTCAGCATGGTAGAGGACTCGGGTCTTAAAGACGTGCTACGGTCGACCTGTTCTGAGTTGTGCAATAATGACAGATTCACACATTTTTCTTTTGTTTACAGTAAATAAATAATGACAAATCCTAAAGTCAAGTTCATAAAGTCACTTTCTTTGCATTCATTTGATTCCCAGTTAAGATCCTCTGGTGAGAACGGCTTTCATTGTTAATATGACTTAAAAACTGTTCTGAGACGCTAAATAATACAATTATAATCATGAGATCAAACGCGATTAATCGACATTAAAAACAGAACTTCAGCGATTAATCACGATTAAAAAGCACGTGTTTGGGTCTGATGAGAAGTGATGTAACCTTTTCATATCTCCTGTTTTACAGCAGATTAATCATCATCTACCTGTCTCCTAAACTTAGAGAATGAAATAATCTGCCCAGGAAGGTCTGGCTACGCCACAGATGCATTCTGGGATAGGAGGAAAACATGGCCACGTTCAGCCCGACAACACGTAGCAACAGGTTTATTTAAAAAGGGGGGGGGGGGGCGTGTGCATGTAAAGAGGCGTGTGCACGGAGGGAAGCGTGTACACGCATGGAGGCGTGTGCATTAAGGCATGGATACCCGACGGTACCCGACAGGCCGGTTGGGACAGATATTTAGAAATGAGGGTCGGGCTCAGTCACATCAGCACGATGAGGCATTTTCTGTAAAATGGTGCTGCTGCTCCTTTAAGAGAGCTCAGTCTGTGTGTGTGTGTGTGTGTGTGTGTGTGTGTGTTAACGTGAGCTTGTTCCCCGTGTGAGCTGATGACCTCATCTGGTGACATTTCTGAAGGTCTTCCTCCAGCTGCTTCAGAAAAGCTTTCACACAAACACACCTCCATGTGTCGTTAGTCTGAGAACAACATGAGAGGTTAGCTGGGTCGGACACAACAATGCAGCCCGATCCGGACTCTAGTGTGCACGTAAGGAGGCGTGTGCACGGAGGGAAACGTGTGCACGTAAGGAGGCGAGCTCTGGAACTAGAGGGTCTGATGAGAATTTTCCTCCAGAAAAAGATAATAAGTATAATTGTGTTGTCGGTTGTAGCTCGAAGACGTTTCCTGAATCAACAGAACGCCGATTCAGTGAGGACGGGGACGCCATCTATATCACCACCAACACACAGAGTGAGGACGGGGACGCCATCTACGCCGACACACAGAGTGAGGACGGGGACGCCATCTACGCCGACACACAGAGTGAGGACGGGGACGCCATCTATATCACCACCAACACACAGAGTGAGGACGGGGACGCCATCTATATCACCACCAACACACAGAGTGAGGACGGGGACGCCATCTATATCACCACCAACACACAGAGTGAGGACGGGGACGCCATCTACGCCGACACACAGAGTGAGGACGGGGACGCCATCTATATCACCACCAACACACAGAGTGAGGACGGGGACGCCATCTACGCCGACACACAGAGTGAGGACGGGGGACGCCATCTATATCACCACCAACACACAGAGTGAGGACGGGGACGCCATCTATATCACCACCAACACACAGAGTGAGGACGGGGACGCCATCTATATCACCACCAACACACAGAGTGAGGACGGGGACGCCATCTATATCACCACCAACACACAGAGTGAGGACGGGGACGCCATCTATATCACCACCAACACGGGCAGACGCCATTTAAACATGGCGGTCCTCTCAGGATCTCAGCACTCAAACACAATCAGCTCTCTTTCCACTTGGTCTTTATTTGTAGTTTCATGTCTTTATTTGTAGTTTTGAGTCTCGTTCTGGCTCAGTAAACTTGGATAAGCTCCGCCCACTCTGCTGGAGGCCACACCCCATTTTCCTGCACGTTGCTAGGCGACGTCTTCCAGTCCCAGCTCCTCACAGGGACATTCCAGGCGACGCCATAGTTTGCCGTCACGTAGTCGAGCGTCTCACACGGGACTCGAACCTTCAGCTCCAGAAACTCCGCCCAGCACAGAGAGAAGGGCGGGAACACGTACCTGAAACACAAAACTTTATTTAAAACACAAAGGCTTGACAGCAGCAGCACCTGACGGAGAAAACGGACCTATGGAGTCAGGACCTGAGACACAGACACACACACACACTCACAGACACCACACACACACACACACACACTCACTCACACACACACACACACACACACACACTCACTCTCACACACACACACACACACGTTGCCACTAACGTTGGCTCTAACGTCAGAGGCTAGGCTAACAACAGCTGTTAGCTAACGTTGCCACTAACGTTGGCTCTAACGTCAGAGGCTAGGCTAACAACAGCCATTAGCTAACGTTGGCTAACGTTGGCTTTAACGTCAGAGGCTAGGCTAACAACAGCCGTTAGCTAACGTTGGCCAACGTTGGCTCTAACGTCAGAGGCTAGGCTAACAACAGCCGTTAGCTAACTTTGCCACTAACGTTGGCTCTAACGTCAGAGGCTAGGCTAACAACAGCCGTTAGCTAACGTTGGCTAACGTTGGCTCTAACGTCAGAAGCTAGGCTAACATTGGCTCTAACGTTGGCTCTAACGTCAGAGGCTAGGCTAACAACAGCCGTTAGCTAACGTTGGCTCTAACGTCAGAGGCTAGGCTAACAACAGCCGTTAGCTAACGTTGGCTAACGTTGGATCAGCAAAGATTGACGATTTCAAAGAATTGCACATATTTCTGTTGAAAGTGTTTTTGTTTAAACCCGGCTGTTGATGTAGCTTTTACTGTGAAAATAAAGTATATATATATATATAATATATCAATCAATCAGAGTATTAACTTGAACTTCCTGCCGCTCTTGGCCTGCGTTCCTCCGTTCCACACGACGTCTCCGTCCTCGTAGAAGAAGAAAACGTCCAGTTTGACGTCATCGCTCAGAAAGGAAAGCTCCAGACTGTCCTCCACCTGCAGTACACGTACAATACGTAACATTACTGCATTAATACCTGCAGTACACGTACAATACGTAACATTACTGCATTAATACCTGCAGTACACGTACAATACGTAACATTACTGCATTAATACCTGCAGTACACGTACAATACGTAACATTACTACATTAATACCTGCAGTACACGTACAATACGTAACATTACTACATTAATACCTGCAGTACACGTACAATACGTAACATTACTGCATTAATACCTGCAGTACACGTACAATACGTAACATTACTACATTAATACCTGCAGTACACGTACAATACGTAACATTACTACATTAATACCTGCAGTACACGTACAATACGTAACATTACTATATTAATACCTGCAGTACACGTACAATACGTAACATTACTACATTAATACCTGCAGTACACGTACAATACGTAACATTACTGCATTAATACCTGCAGTACACGTACAATACGTAACATTACTGCATTAATACCTGCCGTACGCGTACAATACGTAACATTACTACATTAATACCTGCAGTACACGTACAATACGTAACATTACTACATGGTGAACAGGTGAACAGGTCAACAGGTGGACAGGTCAACAGGTCAACAGGTGGACATGTCAACAGGTCAACAGGTGGACATGTCAACAGGTGGACATGTCAACAGATCAACAGGTGAACAGGTAAACAGATAAAAAAGGTAAACAGGTAAACAGGTGAGATCAGTGTCTGTTAGCATGTTAGCATAGTGCAGAGAGAGTCTCCACCTTTCCAAATTTGTGTTTGAGGGAGAGTCCGGCGTCCCTGAAGGCGCCGATGATGTCAGAGCTGAAGTCTGAGATGAAGATGCCGATGTCGACGTCACGGCTGTATGAGATCACGCTGCACTGCCGGAACCAGCCTGCAGGGGGCAACACAGAGCTCTGATTGGTCCACAACACACACAACACAGCGCTCCGATTGGTCCACAACACGCACAACGACACAGCGCTCCGATTGGTCCACAACACGCACAACGACACAGCGCTCCGATTGGTCCACAACACGCACAACGACACAGCGCTCCGATTGGTCCACAACACGCACAACGACACAGCGCTCCGATTGGTCCACAACACAGATTAACTTTATTTATGAGCACATTTAACCAAATCTACTCTTGGTGGCATCTTTCTGAGAAATACTGTCTTGTGTTAGCATGTTAGTATGGTATACATACATGTGTTAGCATGTTAGTATGGTATATATACATGTGTTAGCATGTTAGTATGGTATATATACATGTGTTAGCATGTTAGTATGGTATACATACATGTGTTAGCATGTTAGTATGGTATATATACATGTGTTAGCATGTTAGTATGGTATATATACATGTGTTAGCATGTTAGTATGGTATATATACATGTGTTAGCATGTTAGTATGGTATATATACATGTGTTAGCATGTTAGTATGGTATATATACATGTGTTAGCATGTTAGTATGGTATACATACATGTGTTAGCATGTTATATGTAAGCATGTCAGCATCTTAGCATGTCAGCGTGTTAGTGTGTTAACGTATTAGCATGTTATATGTTAGCATGTTATATATTAGCCTCTTAGTATGTTACCCAAGCAGGTGCCGCTGCTGAGCCAGAACGGGATGTTGAGAGCAGCGAGAGTTCGAGCCGCCAGATGAAGCAGCGACTTCACTTTCCTCCGAAACTCCACGGCAACCGGAGAGACGTCGTCGGGGTACATCTGAGAGAGATTCATCTTTATTTATTCCTATTTTACATGTAATCAACCTCATGAACAATGTAAATGAAACAGCTTTTTCACTTTGTATTTTCACAATAAAAGCCCCGTGCTCCTTCTGACCTGCAGGAAGTTGCGAGCGTCACGGTAACGGCACTCCAGGAAGCGAGCGCGTCGCTGCTCGGACAGGAAACGGGAAACGTTTCGCGGGATCCGAACATCGAGACCGTCGAGAACCGTCAGAACCAACTCCGGCCTGCAGGGGGCAACATCACACAGAACGATCACTAAACAAAGTTATTACACTGTTATAACGTTTTACATCCAATAAGACATCACTAAACAGTTATTACACTGTTATAACGTTTTACATCTAATAAGACATCACTAAACAGTTATTACACTGTTATAACGTTTTACATCTAATAAGACATCACTAAACAGTTATTACACAGTTATAACGTTTTACATCTAATAAGACATCACTAAACAGTTATTACAGTTATAATGTTGTACATCTAATAAGACATTACTAAACAGTTATTACACAGTTATAACATTTTACATCTAATAAGCCATTACTAAACAGTTATTACACAGTTATAACGTTTTACATCCAATAAGACATCACTAAACAGTTATTACACAGTTATAACGTTTTACATCTAATAAGACATCACTAAACAGTTATTACAGTTATAATGTTGTACATCTAATAAGACATTACTAAACAGTTATTACACAGTTATAACATTTTACATCTAATAAGCCATTACTAAACAGTTATTACACAGTTATAACGTTTTACATCCAATAAGACATCACTAAACAGTTATTACACAGTTATAACGTTTTACATCTAATAAGACATGACACCCCTTCTCCTTTTCATAGTCGTCAGATTCATATGACCTACTATGCCCTGTTATGCCCTACTATGCCCTGCTATGCCCTACTATGCCATGCTATGCCCTTCTATGCCATGCTATGCCCTGCTATGCCCTACTATGCCCTGCTATGCCATGCTATGCCCTGCTATGCCCTGCTATGCCCTGCTATGCCATGCCCTGCTATGCCCTACTATGCCATGCTATGCCCTGCTATGCCCTACTATGCCCTGCTATGCCATGCCCTGCTATGCCCTACTATGCCATGCTATGCCCTGCTATGCCCTACTATGCCATGCTATGCCCTACTATGCTATGCCCTGCTATGCCCTACTATGCCATGCTATGCCCTACTATGCCATGCTATGCCCTGCTATGCCCTGCTATGCCATGCTATGCCCTACTATGCCATGCTATGCCCTGCTATGCCCTGCTATGCCCTACTATGCCATGCTATGCCCTACTATGCTATGCCATGCTATGCCCTGCTATGCCATGCTATGCCCTGCTATGCCCTACTATGCCATGCTATGCCCTGCTATGCCCTACTATGCCATGCTATGCTATGCCCTACTATGCCATGCTATGCTATGCCCTACTATGCCATGCCCTGCTATGCCCTACTATGCCATGCTATGCCCTACTATGCCCTGCTATGCCCTGCTATGCCATGCTATGCCCTGCTATGCCCTACTATGCCCTGCTATGCCCTACTATGCCATGCTATGCCCTACTATGCCATGCTATGCTATACATGGATGCTTCTACGCCCTGAACGGCTACAACTATTATTTCTAGTCATAGTTCCACTATCTTTATTGTTACTGTAACTGCCTCTGTTGAGTATTCCAACTGCTATAATGATTATCAATCATATTTCTCTATATCTGTATCAGTGTCTGTGTCCAAACCGGCAGTGACAGATGGCGCCCCCAAAGAGCCAGAGTCTGTCCAAGGTTTCTGCCTAAGAAGAAGTTGTTGCTCGCCACTGGTAAATTATAGAGTGTGGTCTAGACCTAACCTTAGGATTTATATAATAATACTTCTGATCTCTGATGATAAAGTGGTACCTGTGTGTTTTATCTAAGGTTACCTGTCGTACGCTCCAGCATGGCTACCGTAGTCGAGCAGTTTGAACGGAGCGAAGCTTCGGTCGGCGTCGGCTCGGAGACGCAACGCTCCGCTCCACAGATAATTCCCGCTGCGCTCGTACAGGAACACCACCTGTAGACAAAATATCATCGTTATCATCACCTGTAGACACATTAGCAGCTCTAAGCTAACGAGTTAGCTGGAGCTCACGAGTTAGCTGGAGCTCTAAGCTCACGAGTTAGCTGGAGCTCTAAGCTAACGAGTTAGCTGCAGCTCTAAGCTAACGAGTTAGCTGGAGCTCTAAGCTAACGAGTTAGCCTGCCACATGTCTGCGTTCTTGTCGCAGCTTTAATGTCGAACCCTGATGCTGTTTGTGTAGGGTGACCAGACGTCCCGGTTTGACCGGGACAGTCCTGATTTTGAATTGCGTGTCCCGAGTCCTGACAGAAGCCTGTCGGGACGCTAAAATGTCCCGGTTTACACCAGGGGTGGCGTGAGCCGATTTTGCCGGGGCTTCAGCCCCAAATGTTTTGAGTTTAGCCCCAAATGTAACTTTGTCCAGTTTATTTTCCGAGGCGAATAGAACGGGCAGCTACGTGCGGGGTCCGACCGTGCTGTATTTGTTGCTATCACCTAGCAACCGTCTCTAAGTGAGGAAAGCTGTGAAAGGTGAAGTTTTCGGAGGAATCCTATCCAAATCAGTCTAATACATTGATGCCGTTAACACAGAGTTTAGGAGGGCAATACTAATGATTTAGTTTGACACACGGAGCTCTGGAGCAGACCTGCGCGTCGCTTAGTGTCCACTCTCGCTGTAAAATGCAGGACAGCTTCAGGTTTATGGACGCGCTCTGCTGTCGACACGCTGCGGCAGATGTGTTACGTTTGTGCTCTGTGTATTTCTGCAGCAGTTTCAGTTTTCCACTTCCTAAACTACGTGTCTCATTCAGAGACCCAAACGGGGCTCTGAGTCTGTCAGACGGTCTGAGATCTACCGTATCAGCAGAGATATCACGTAATACACAGCAGACTGTGGTGCAGGTGGATTATTTTCTGAAATATAGTGACTTTATTCTTGTAATACCCTATTATAACTTTATTTTTCTCAAATATCACGACTCCTCCAAATCACAGAGAACACAGATACTGTATTTTGAATGTGCACAAAGTTTTGAACATGAGCAGAAATGTTGCTCAAACATCTGAAATATGACAGTCCAGGAGTTTATTAATCCATTAACATGAATGAATGTATCATTGAGGTGAATAATTGTCATGTGCACATTAAAGGAGGGAGGAGTAAATGATGCTGGGCTACATGTGTGCTGACTCAGATAGAATTAGAAACGTTGATCTAAAGGAGAATAAATAGATGAAAGTAATCCAGAATACCTGAGAGTCTTACTGCAATATATTCCATTATGTTTTTATATTTGAGTGTAATCTATGTTTCTCTTTACATTAAGATATTTCCAGCATATTGATTCAGAAAAAAAGTAGAAATAGGTGCATAAAAATTCACCATCACAATCATTTTAACCCTTTTGGTGTTATATGAATAAATGACACTTATAATAATTTTACAGGAAAAAGCCCTGTTATTATTATTATTAGATGAGGAGCCTACGATCAGAATAATGAAGTCACAGTCTGTGTCTGTCTGACCTGCGCTGGCACATGTTCACGTTAAAAAGCGTGTGCGTGCACGAGCACTACGGTCACGCGCACAGTGTCCCGGTTTTAGTTCCGGGAAATCTGGTCACCCTATGTTTGTGGTTGCCATGGCGCCACCCACATGAATGATGTAGCCGTGGAGGCGGAACAGGAAGTGCAGCGGAATCTCCTGTCCTGATAGGGTGTCCAGACTGGCCAATCGCGGGTCTTCTCCTCGCAGCTCCATCAGCTCGAAGCCTTTCTGCTCCGCGGCCAATAGGAAGCCGGGCTGACGCACAAAAACAGAGAAGAAGAAAAGATGTTTTCAGCTTGTTCGCCCCCCCCCCCCACCCCAACACGCCGCTAAAATTTAGAAGGAATATGAATATGAACACACACTCACCTCGTACTTCCACAGGTTGGCGTGCAGGGCGAACGACGTGATTGGCCGGCCTGTGCACAGGAAGCTGCAGTGCGGCTCACGCACCAGCCGGTCGCGCTGCCGCAAAGCATCATGGGAGAGCAGTGTCAGCGCGGCGGTGTCGGCGAGGAACAGCGGCAGCCCGAAGCGCTGAGCCAACGCCAGAAACTTCTTCACCGTTTGCTGCAAAACAGACAGAGATAATAAGCCCCGCCCCTTCCTGTGTGTAGACCCCTCCTGTTGGTGTGCTCAAGTCCCGCCCCTTCCTGACTGTAAACTCCTCCCCTTCCTGAGTGTAAGCTGCACACACAGACACACACACACACACACACACACACACACACACACACACACACACACACACACAGAGACACTGTAGCTTCAGAGAGTCTTTCTAATGACGTATTTTCACAGTCTGACACTTTAACAATAAACTGCCCGGGGGGTTCCGGCAAGACGGCGGGTTGAGAAGTCGTGTTTTTCTGAGCTCTTCACAAGTAGTCCCAAAGTATAGTTAGAAGTTGTTGGATGTCCACTCAAACCGGAAACACTTAAAATGGATCCCAAAGGAAGGAAATCCTCGCCTAACGTAGAAAGAATAGAAAACGTGCGTGAAGAGGAGCATGACTATGCTATGGATGTATCTTTGCTAAATAAAAGGGACCGCGCTGCTAATGATTCCACACCGCCGACACCTACCAAGCAACCCGTGGAAAAGAAGGCCAAGTCAACGGAAGTTGGTGAGAGTGATGAGGTTTCTAATAAGGCTAGTTTGGAGGCAATACTGGCCCTGGAAAAGAGAGTGGATGTAAAGCTAGCTGACTTAAGTGAGCGAACAAAACAAAGTAGCTCCATGATTGCTAGCTTAGCGAAGACCGTCCAGTTCAACACGGAGGTACTGACAGAATGTAAAAAGAAAGAAGATCTGGAGAAACAAAACGACCATCTTTGCAAAGAAAATAATGAGCTTAAGGAAAGAGTTAAAGAACAGGAAAGGTACAGGATGAGGTGGTGCCACCGGATAAAAGGTTTGGAAGAGGAAAAAGATGAAGATATCCATATGCAGGTCACCCAAATCCTGGTTATGACTGCTCCGGATATGGGGTCGAAGCTGGAAGAAGCCGTGGACATTGTCCACAGAGTCGGAAAGAAGATTGAAAACAAGATCAGGCATATCATCGTTCTTTTCTCTAAAAGATGGGTGAAGGAAAAAATCTGGCATCAGACCAAAAAGTCTTCGGTCTGCAAAGAGCAAGGCCTTCGTTTTGGCGAGGCCAGGATGTGTGAGTCAGATCTGAGAATCAAGGAGCTGGATTCAGTTATTCTCAGGATGAAGTTGAACAATTCTCCGGGGACGGACGGGCTCTCAACTAATTACTATCAATTCTTTTGGAATGATGTGAGAAATGTACTATTTAAAGCGTTACGGGAGTGTATAGAGAAGAAAGAACTGATGTCATCTACGAAACAAGGTTTAATTACTCTGATTCCTAAATCAGGTAAAGACAAAGAGGAGAAATGGATGACTATAATTGGGATGCTCTATAATGAAATCAATAGTTAGCTCTAGGGCACCTGTCCCTGATTGGAGATGAAGAAGGAATTCATCAGGGTTGCAGCAGCTCTCCACTTTTATTCATTATGGTAGCAGAAATCTCCATTTGATCCAGAGTAGTTGTATTGAAGGGTTAGTTGTGAGTGACAGACAAATTACCATAAGTCGATTGGCTGACGACACAACTTTGTTTCTAAAAAATGAAAATCTAATTCCTTTAGCTTTACAAATTATTGACCACTTCTCAAGAGCTTCAGGCTTACAGCTGAGTTTAGATAAATGTGACATTTTAGCATAATAGAATAATAGATCCATATTGATAAGCAGAAACTCTGTGTACATGGAGGAATGGAAATCCAAGGGAATCTGGGCAATAGCTCATTTTATGGACAGTTATGGACTCTTGTTACAGCACGAGGAGTTTAGTGAGAAATATCAACTTCAATGCAATGTCAAGCGTTCTGATAGATGGTTGAAAGCTGTACCAGCGTTATGACGGATGGCTGAAAGCTGTACCAGCGTTATGACAGATGGCTGAAAGCTGTACCAGCGTTATGACAGATGGCTGAAAGCTGTACCAGCGTTATGACAGATGGCTGAAAGCTGTACCAGCGTTATGACAGATGGCTGAAAGCTGTACCAGCGTTATGACGGATGGCTGAAAGCTGTACCAGCGTTATGACAGATGGCTGAAAGCTGTACCAGCGTTATGACAGATGGCTGAAAGCTGTACCAGCGTTATGATAGATGGCTGAAAGCTGTACCAGCGTTATGATAGATGGCTGAAAGCTGTACCAGCGTTATGACAGATGGCTGAACGCTGTACCAGCGTTATGACGGATGGTTGAAAGCTGTACCAGCGTTATGACGGATGGCTGAAAGCTGTACCAGCGTTATGATGGATGGCTGAAAGCTGTACCAGCGTTATGACAGATGGCTGAAAGCTGTACCAGCGTTCTGATAGATGGCTGAAAGCTGTACCAGCGTTATGAAGGATGGTTGAAAGCTGTACCAGCGTTATGACGGATGGCTGAAAGCTGTACCAGCGTTATGACGGATGGTTGAAAGCTGTACCAGCGTTATGATGGATGGCTGAAAGCTGTACCAGCGTTATGACAGATGGCTGAAAGCTGTACCAGCGTTATGACAGATGGCTGAAAGCTGTACCAGCGTTATGACGGATGGCTGAAAGCTGTACCAGCGTTATGACAGATGGCTGAAAGCTGTACCAGCGTTATGACAGATGGCTGAAAGCTGTACCAGCGTTATGACAGATGGCTGAAAGCTGTACCAGCGTTATGACAGATGGCTGAAAGCTGTACCAGCGTTATGAAGGATGGCTGAAAGCTGTACCAGCGTTATGATAGATGAAAGAATTTGGGGATGGAGAGGTTAAGAAAATAAGGAAAAGTTATACAGCACGAGGAGTTTAGTGAGAAATATCAACTTCAATGCAATGTCAAGCGTTATGACAGATGGCTGAAAGCTGTACCAGCGTTATGACAGATGGCTGAAAGCTGTACCAGCGTTATGACGGATGGCTGAAAGCTGTACCAGCGTTATGATAGATGGCTGAAAGCTGTACCAGCGTTATGACAGATGGCTGAAAGCTGTACCAGCGTTCTGATAGATGGCTGAAGGCTGTACCAATGTCTCTGAAATCAATGTGAGAGAAGACGTTAGGTACTCCAGAGGTTCTCCTGGTCTGAGGCAGCTCTGTATCCAAGGAATTGATTTGACTATAAATGTACCAACCAAGTTATTAGAAATATTCTATTGAAGGAATATTATCCCAATCCAGTTAAAAGACAATATATGATGAAAGAATTTGGGGATGGAGAGGTTAAGAAAATAAGGTATTAATAAAGATTCAAGTTTGATATTAATAACTGTGTTTTTAGTGAAAAATGTATTTTTTCTGTGGAGAGATGTGCAGAGCTGCTGACAGACCAGGGAACTGGAGATCCCAGCTCCAGAATAGAACGTCTGGTGTTTCTGTTGAAGACGAGAAAGTAGATGTTGTTCTCAACGACTTGGTGCTTTTAGGAAAACATGTTATACATAAATGTAGATATTTTCAGACCAAACCCTCCCTGAACCATTGGTCATTGAAACGGGTTAAAGATAAAAAAGCCCTCGATTTGATTTATTTACTTGAAACTCTTAATTTCATTTGAGATAGCCCCTCCTCTTTGTTTATTTCCCTTTATATCATTCTTTGTTGTTTTGTAAGGTATAAGCTCCTAGGTTTGGTTTTATATGCTCGACCCGAGGCAATAGCTCTGTTATTGAGATGGATTTGTGATTGTTTGTTTGTATTTCTATATTCTGCATAAATGAACAATACATTAAAAAAAACAATAAACTGACCATTTCTTCACCATCCATTCTCTTTTAAATGCTAGCAGTGCTGCTGATGCTAACGTTAGCGCTGACTCACCCATTGGACGTCGCTGGCGGTCAGGTGACCGGTCTGGCTCAGGATGTGAGGGCCCGGCAGCTGCAGGAGAGAAAAGGCATGATGGGAAATCTGAGAACTTTATGTAACGTGGGGGTGTGTTGTCTCAGTCTAGTCTCATACAGCCCCCCCCCACATGGGACCAGCAGAAGAGGAAATGTGAAGGAGCCACAGATCAGCAGGCTCATCACCAGCTGGTGGCCCTGCACAGGTCTAACATGGTAACCCCAGATCACAACATACAATACAATGATTAACAGCAACACACACAGACCATCATGTAAACATTTAAACTATGCAACAACTCACAAACACAAGACATCAGACAGCAACCAACAAAACAACACTACACATATATTATATTCATCACATACATATATATATATATACTGTCAGTATATCTATGGTATGGATGTATATTATGATATTATAGCGTGTGTTGTTTCCGAGTGTCTCACCTTGCTGACGTACTTCCGGTAGTAATACAGCTGGAACAGCAGGAACGCGGAGCTGCTGACGATCAGCAGAGATAACACGGCGGTCCTGTTCACACGAGGCATCCGCAAACCTCCGGTACCAGCGCCCGGTAACAACCCGGAGCTCTCTGTTCACATTAACGGCGGGAAAACACCGAGCTGGCATCTTTTAACGGCGGGAAGACACCGAGCAGTCGGCTGCAGCCAGACCCGGAGCCATCTTGGAAACAACATTCTCCTTCTCCTTCTCCTTCTCCTTCGGATGAAGCAGACCAGACGCTTCGATGGCGCACTGCTGCCCTCTGCTGTCTGCTGCCAACATTGTCTCTACTCATTGCGTGCCCTTCAGCACTTCTGAGTTTGCAGGTATGCATTCATATTTTATTATAAAGTCCAATACTGCAGCTTCTCAGCTTAGTCCAGTCATCCAAATTTAGAATGGATCGTAGCGAACAGCTGATCCGAGATCTTTGAGAAGCTTCCTCCTTTGTTGTTAGGGCTTGTTTACTGTCTCCAAATCTCCACTCACACACACATGTTCCTTCAGGTGTTACCCAATCAGAGCCAGCCCACTCCTAACCCTAAGAGCTGTGTGTGTGTGTGTGTGTGTGTGTGTGTGTGTGTGTGTGTGTGTGTGTGTGTGTGTGTGTGTGTGTGTGTGTGTGTGTGTGTGTGTGTGTGTGTGTGTGTGTGTGTGTGTGTGTGTGTGTGTGTGTGTGCGTGCTCATATTGAGTTGTCTAAGATAATGGAGTAGTAATCACTGATAAGGGACAATGTCTTCATTATTATTTAATGTTTAATTTCCTTTGATAGTAAATATTCCTGCATGTAGTTTATAAAATCTGATGATTGATTATGAATGAAGTGCAGCTGAAACGATTAGACCATTACACACACAACTGGTTGGATCAATATATATATAGAGAGAGAGACACACACACACACACACACAAAACTGGTTGGATCAATATATATATAGAGAGAGAGAGAGACACACACACACACACACACACACACACACACACACACACACACACACACACACACACACACACACACACACACACACACACACACACACACACACACACACACACACACACACACACACACACACACACACACAGACACACACACACACACACAGACAGACACACACACAGACACACACACAGACACACACACAGACACACACAAGATGGCGGACCACCGCAGCTGCAGCGTCTCCTGCTAAAACTTCTTCCGACTTTGTTGAACTGTTTTCCCGCTCTGAGCGGAGACATGAGCGGCCTCCGCCGCCTCTGACGGTTGTGACGGTTCTAACGGTTTAACGTCTAAAGGACTTCGGTCATTTTCAGGTAAGAACCCGGCCGTTAGTACTCTGTTAGCTCTGTTAGCTTAGCTCCGTGCTAACCGTTTGTTTGGGTTGGATGTTAGCTTAGCTCCGTGCTAACCGTTTGTTTTGGGTTGGATGTCGCTGTTTGGGGACCGGGGACGGTTCCCAGGTTTAACGGGGACCGACACAAGCTAACTGTGTTTGATGACCGACAGACATACGGCCGGTAACGGTTCTTCTGGGTGCATTCTGGGAAAATTAAGGTTAAAGTCACGTTGAGCTAACGGCTAACAGCTAACAGAGCTGCTGCTGTTGTCACAGAGTACTCACTGAAAATACATAACTAGCTACAGTACCCTAGAACTGTATTTACACCAGTACTCACTGAAAATACATAACTACAGTACTCTAGAACTGTATTTACATCAGTACTGCAGCTACAGTAGCCATATATATATATACATACACACACACACACAGGGTTCAATGTTAGTGAAATCTTGTTGTTTCCTGACCGCTATACTAACAGTATTTTATTAATGGTTATCTAATAACTCAAGTTAATTAATTTGATCTTTATTTACACAAAGTGTCCTGGACGGTGTCAGAGATGAGTTAAAGTTCATACAGAAAGACTCATTTCCTGGTTCTCCTTCTCCATAAACAACATGAAATCAAGGAGAGGGTTAACTTCTCCTGCTACACATTCACAGCTCCAAAGTTAATTTCCATTACAGCAGCGCAGGATGAGCTGACTCTTAAAGGCCCAGATAGACTTGCTTTTAACTCCGTGTTGGCGTACGTAAGATGGCTGCCACGCGTATCCTGCGTTCCTTTGAAGCGTAGGTTGAGCACGTCTTTAGAAATTAATGCTACGCGTCTGCAAGATGCAACTCAGCACATGAACATGGGAGCAGGTTATCATCTGACAGGTAGGTCAGCAGCTGTTCCACACTCAGCCCAGGAATATCTTCTGCTGTTGCCAGGTACACACACAGGACACAGACTAGGACGTAAACAATGCCAGGTACACACACAGGACACAGACTAGGACGTAAACAATGCCAGGTACACACACAAGACACAGACTAGGACGTAAACAATGCCAGGTACACACACAGGACACAGACTAGGATGTAAACAATGCCAGGTACACACACAGGACACAGACTAGGACGTAAACAATGCCAGGTACACACACAAGACACAGACTAGGATGTAAACAATGCCAGGTACACACACAGGACACAGACTAGGATGTAAACAATGCCAGGTACACACACAGGACACAGACTAGGATGTAAACAATGCCAGGTACACACACAAGACACAGACTAGGATGTAAACAATGCCAGGTACACACACAGGACACAGACTAGGATGTAAACAATGCCAGGTACACACACAGGACACAGACTAGGACGTAAACAATGCCGATTGCGCTACTGCTTGTCTGTGTACACATTGTTAAAAAGCTATTATATCTGAGCCTGAGGCTACGTCCACACTGCTACATTTTGTTGTTAAAAGGAATATCTGCTGTGTTCCCACCTGGTGTCCACACCGCTGTGGCGTTTGAGCCCCTAAAACTTTACCGTTTGGAAACAGTTTGGGTTTTAAACTGCAGGGTCTCTCTGTAGTCCTCTTCATGCGTCATGAAGAGGAAAAAAAACATAAGTCGCATTAATTTAGAAATTTATTTCACAAAATCCAAGACCAAGAACAGACATTTAATCTGGAAAGGCAAGTTATTAAACTACCCAACAGCCCCCAGAACAAGGGGCTGAATACGGTAGGTGTCCTCTACGTTAACGTAACGTAACAGCACTGTTGACGAGCCTCTCCCAGCAGCACGTTGTTCAAGCACCCATCTGTGGACTCCTTCCTCCAGCTCTGGCCGTCTGGATTTCAGCGCGACTAGCTTTCTTTGTTTTCGTCATTGCAGTAAGACTAACCTTTTCTCCAGTCCCTCACAAGTTTCTCTCTCACTCCAAACTCTCCTTCTGCTGCTCGATTACCGTTTCCGGCTGCGTGTTTTACTACCTGCAGTCTCCTGCAGTTTCTTTTCTTTCTCAGTTGTCTTTAGGAGCAGCATTTAGTCGTCAAAAGCCTGGAGCGCCTCTCGCGGCTGTAGACGGTAATGTTTTCAGCATGAGTGTTTCCTGTAACGTCTGTTTCAGAGCAGCAGAGAGAAGAGCAGACATATCAGTGGCAACAGATTTCAGTACCCAACCCTATTCAGGAAGAAGATTTTATAAGTAAATGTTCCAGTTAATGATCCAGGCAGAACATTCTCGTCTCCTCCTTCATTTTACAGTCCAATGGTGCTAGAACGGCTCCGGGTCAAACCTCAACATGGAATGGATTTTATATATATATATATATATATATATATATATATATAACATAAGGTGAGAGGAAACCTAATGTAGTTTAGATTTATGGGTGAACTGTCCCTTTAAGTCCAGGACCTCTACACACTTTTCTTATAAATCTCCTGACTGAACACCACGGGGGATTCAGCCCACATGTAGTCATGTGTGTCTGTGTGTGTGTTCTTGTTTAACTACATTTGTGGGGTGTTTGTGGTGTGTATGTAGGGCTGGGCAGTATATCAATATAATATGGATATGGTGATATGAGACTAGATGTGGTCTTTCTATTATTTACCTTTAACCACGTAGTCATCATATCCACATTATGATGGTTGTTGATCTAACATCTAAATGTGAAGATATTTAGTGAAAGCACCAATAGTCAACACTACAATATCGTAGCAATATCGACATCGAGGTGTTTGGTCAAAAATATCCTGATATTTGATTTTCTCCGTATCGCCCAGGTGTGTGTGTGTGTGTGTGTGTGTATATAGTGTGGTGTGTTTGTGTGTAACCCAGTCAATCTGCCTGCAGCAGCAGCTGCAAAGCATTCTGGGAGCAGGAGGAGGAGGGGGGAGAGGCAGCCCCCTCCCTCCCCCCTTCTCTGTCTCTGTCTCCTGATTGGCTGCTGGTTGGCCCAGCTGACTCTGTCAGACAGAGAGAGGGAGAGAGAGAGAGGGAGGTGATGGAGGCGACAGCGATGGGGTGAGCTGCCATTTTCTCTTTCTTTATCTACAATCCGTTCATCCTTTATTCATCCGTCCTCCGCTGAATCTGTTTTTATTTCAGGACAAAGGGATTATTGAGAGAGGGGGAGACGGGGGAGGAGGGGAGAGACAGAGGGAGAGGGGGAAGAAGGGAGGGGGGATAGAGGACGAACGGAGGATGTTCTTCTGTTTGTCATTGTTCTCTGCTGCATTCTCCCTTTTCTGTTGGATTCATTTCTGTTGTGTGTTTTCCTGTGATGGAGAGACAGAGAGAGAGGATGAGAGGGAGGGGATGGAGAAGGGATGGAGGGAGGGTGGAGGCAGGGATGATGGAGGGAGGAGAGAAAGGAGGGAGAGAAAATGGCTGCCCTGTGATGGAGGATGGAGACAGAGGGAGGAAATGCAACCCAGCAGAGGATGTTTCTGATTCTCACCCATCACTCTGTCACTGTGTTCACTCTGCAGTTTAAATTATATTATATATTCCAGTTTCTCAGGCTCCATCTCCAGCGCTACGTTTTGGTGTTTAAGCGTTTTGAGTTTTGAGCCCAAAGTGATCTCGGTTGAGAGGGGGAACTGCCAGAGCAGGGGGAATGAGAGGGGGAACACCAGAGCAGGGGGAATGAGAGGGGGGAACACCAGAGTAGGAGGAATGAGAGGGGGAACACCAGAGCAGGGGGGAATGAGAGGGGGGGACACCAGAGCAGGGGGGAATGAGAGGGGGAACACCAGAGCAGGGAGGGAATGAGAGGGGGGAACACCAGAGCAGGGGGGAATGAGAGGGGGGAACACCAGAGCAGGGGGAATGGGAGGAGGGGGAATGAGAGGGGGGGAACACCAGAGCAGGGGGAATGAGAGGAGCAGGGGGAATGAGAGGGGGGAACACCAGAGCAGGGGGGATGAGAGGAGCAGGGGGAATGAGAGGGGGGAACACCAGAGCAGGGGGGATGAGAGGGGGGAACACCAGAGCAGGGGGAATGAGAGGAGCAGGGGGAATGAGAGGGGGGAACACCAGAGCAGGGGGAATGAGAGGGGGGAACACCAGAGCAGGGGGGATGAGAGGGGGAACACCAGAGCAGGGGGAATGAGAGGGGGGAACACCAGAGCAGGGGGGGATGAGAGGGGGGAACACCAGAGCAGGGGGAATGAGAGGAGCAGGGGGAATGAGAGGGGGGAACACCAGAGCAGGGGGGATGAGAGGGGGGAACTGCCAGAGCACGGGGCTCTAGAGCTACACGTATCCCCTGCAGTACTACGAAGTACCCCTAGGGGTTCGGGTACCTTCATTAGAGAAACACTGCTCTATAGGGAACTATTTCTGTGATAGGTCTGGATTCAAACACAGCTGCTGTTAGGGTTGCACGATTATGGCCAAAATGATAATCATGATTTTTTGATCAATATATTGATCACGATTTGTTGATTTTAACCAAAACAAATTGTATTGTCACTGGCTAATTCTAACTGCTTTCACATCACATGGTGCTACATTCCTCCTCTGTTGAAGGATATTATGAAGGAGCCATTTCAGTTGTTGTGCGACCGCTTTCCACACATGCGCGTTTGCCATGAAAAGATAGAGGCAACGCAATTTTCTGTTCACGTTAACGGGGCATGTTAAAATCCCGGTATCTACCGGACGAAACAGCAACGCGGATTACGGTGCCACTTAAATGTCTGCGTTGCGCTCTGATGCTCCAAAACAGACGTTAGAGGCACCAGAAACATCGCTGCATGCCACGCTAGTAAACACTAATAACACGTTACACAGCAGCTAACGTTAGCCTACGGTTAGCTACAGTATACACTAATAACACGTTACACAGCAGCTAACGTTAGCCTACCGTTAGCTACAGTATACACTAACACGTTACACAGCAGCTAACGTTAGCCTACCGTTAGCTACAGTATACACTAATAACACGTTACACAGCAGCTAACGTTAGCCTACCGTTAGCTACAGTATACACTAATAACACGTTACACAGCAGCTAACGTTAGCCTACCGTTAGCTACAGTATACACTAATAACACGTTACACAGCAGCTAACGTTAGCCTACCGTTAGCTACAGTATACACTAATAACACGTTACACAGCAGCTAACGTTAGCCTACCGTTAGCTACAGTAAACAGTAATAAGACGTTACACAGCAGCGAACGTTAGCTACCGTTAGCTACAGTAAACACTAATAACACGTTACACAGCAGCTAACGTTAGCCTACCGTTAGCTACAGTATACACTAATAACACGTTACACAGCAGCTAACGTTAGCCTACCGTTAGCTACAGTATACACTAATAACACGTTACACAGCAGCTAACGTTAGCCTACGGTTAGCTACAGTATACACTAATAACACGTTACACAGCAGCTAACGTTAGCCTACCGTTAGCTACAGTATACACTAATAACACGTTACACAGCAGCTAACGTTAGCCTACCGTTAGCTACAGTAAACAGTAATAAGACGTTACACAGCAGCTAACGTTAGCTACCGTTAGCTACAGTAAACACTAATAACACGTTACACAGCAGCTAACGTTAGCCTACAGCTAGTATACACTAATGACACGTTACACAGCAGCTAACGTTAGCTACAGTAGTAAACACTAATAACACGACACAGCAGCTAACGTTAGCTACAGTAGTAAACACTAATAACACGCTACACAGCAGCTAACGTTAGCCTACGGTTAGCTACAGACACTAATAACACGTACACAGCAGCTAACGTTAGCCTACCGTTAGCTACAGTATACACTAATAACACGTTACACAGCAGCTAACGTTAGCCTACCGTTAGCTACAGTAAACAGTAATAAGACGTTACACAGCAGCGAACGTTAGCTACCGTTAGCTACAGTAAACACTAATAACACGTTACACAGCAGCTAACGTTAGCCTACCGTTAGCTACAGTATACACTTATAACACGTTACACAGCAGCTAACGTTAGCCTACCGTTAGCTACAGTAAACACTAAACACATTACACAGCGGCTAACGTTAGCCTACCGTTAGCTACAGTAGTAACTGGATTAAACACGGCTAAAATGCTGACAGCTAAACGGTGCAGTGTGACTGTATTTCACTGTAGAGGATTCCAACAGCGGGACGTACAACAGTCTGCCGCTAAAGCTACGAGCTAAAAGACTCAAACTACCACTGGTCACTGCAGTTGTCTGAAAACCAACACAGACCGGACTAAACGTTGTGTTTACTGGTAAACTGGTAAACCTCGTGAAGACTTATGACCGACTGCTATCTGTTGTGGAGTTTTCCTCACGTTACTCTCTGTCCTCTGAGACTGTCTACATCTAAACTAAGCTGCGCGGTGCAGGGAACCACTCTGATTGGCTCATGGAGGCACGTGATCAGAGAGTGGTTTACGGAGCTTTGAGGCGGAGCGGTCTATGAACTGAATGAAGCATTTTAAATATCGCTCCATCACGTGAATTTGATCGTGGGAAGCCAAAATCGTGATCGTGTTTAAAATACGATTAATTGTGCAGCCCTAGCTACTGATTAATTATTGGTGAGGGAGAAACTGTTCAACCAGAAGATGTGAGGATGATGGGACTTGTAGTTCTCTGTAGATGACACGTAGTCCTCTGTAGATGTGTCATAAGTGATACTGCAGTAGAGCTGGGCAATATATCAATATTCTATTGATATCGTGATATGAGGCTAGATATCTCTCCTGAAGTCTTTTAGGATGTCTCCTTTAGTTGTGTTGAATGTCTTTAGAGTTGTTTCCCTTTGGTGTGGTTTGTTTGGGCAGCTGTGAAACCAACAATCGCACTGGGATGCAGTGTACTTTGTGTCGTCTGTACTTTGTCGTCTGTACTTTGTGTCGTCTGTACTTTGTGTCGTCTGTACTTTGTGCGTCTGTACTTGTGTATTTACTTCCCTGCTCACGCTCCAGACACATCTGACCAATAAGAGGAGGGAATGTCCCTGTGTGGTTTGTAGGGATGCATTTTGGGTCTTTAGGATTTTCTCCTAATGAAACGAAACTGAACCAAGTTTACAAACTCAAACTCCCAAACTGATTCAGACCAGAGCAAACGATACAGGTGTGAAAATGCAAATCATTGATTTGACAACAGTAAAGTGCTAACAGTGTGCTGGATCCTGTTTGTTCGCAGGTCAGTCGTGGCTCGTCCAACATGGCGGCGGCGTCTTACGACCAGCTGCTGAGACAGGTGGAGGTGTTAAAGATGGAGAACTCAAACCTACGACAGGAGCTGCAGGACAACTCCAACCACCTGACCAAGCTGGAGACTGAAGCTTCCAACATGAAGGTCAGTACTGCGGACCCAAACAAATCTGTGGTTCACCGTTGATCCAGCGTGAACATCTGTGGTCTTCAGACGACTGTTTTCTGCTTAAGATGGAGATGTCTTAACAATCTGAGTTTTTTTTATTTATTTAAGATATGTGGAATTGTGCATATTGCAGAAAGGGTTCAGCCCTGCTGATTACTAAGCGTGCATTCCCACTCAATGTGTCGGCCGTCAGACCGTGAACGGCTCGGGCCGTCGGCAGCAAAGAGCCTACGGTCCGTTATACTCCCCGCCAAGGCAGCAAAGAGCCTACGGTCCGTTACACTCCCCGTCGAGGCAGCCAAGAGCCCACGGTCCGTTATACTCCCCGCCGAGGCAGCCAAGAGCCTACGGTCCGTTATACTCCCCGCCGAGATAGCCAAGAGCCTACGGTCCGTTACACTCCCCGTCGAGGCAGCAAAGAGCCTACGGTCCGTTATACTCCCCGCCAAGGCAGCAAAGAGCCTACGGTCCGTTACACTCCCCGTCGAGGCAGCCAAGAGCCCACGGTCCGTTATACTCCCCGCCGAGGCAGCCAAGAGCCTACGGTCCGTTATACTCCCCGCCGAGGCAGCCAAGAGCCTACGGTCCGTTATACTCCCCGCCGAGATAGCCAAGAGCCTACGGTTGTCTGTCTGTCACTGAGGCAGCGGACACCGGAAGACGGGGTTGTCAACGCTGTGTCTCGGCAAAGAAGTGGAGGGACGGAGCAGCTCCTGCTGCGGCTGCTGGCTAACGTTAGCATGCTAATTCCACCGACACTAGGCAACACTTGTTACAGGTAACGAGCCAAACAAAATCATCTGGCGAGAGCGTGTGCTTTCCTACGCTGTCACAAGAGTGTGTGACTAAAACATTAGGTTGTTACTAGGGCTGTCAAACGATACGTTTTTTTAATCGCTGAAGTTCTATAGTTAATCGCATATTTTATCACATGATTATAATTGTATTATTTAGCGTCTCAGAACAGTTTTTAAGTCATATTAACAATGAAAGCCGTTCTCACCAGAGGATCTTAACTGGGAATCAAATGAATGCAAAATGCTGTGTTTCTCCATCATGCTGCAGCCTGCAGCAGCAGGATGTGTTAGGAGGAAGTGGCAGCTTGATGAGAAGTAACGGTGCTGCAAAGGGTCAAAATAGTAGCTGTTAGGCCCCACGCCAAGCCCAGTGAGGTGGAAATACATTAATAAATGGAGGCATGAGATTAATGCGTTTATAAAAAAAAAATGTATCTCATCGCGTCGGCCCTTAATCGCATCGTGATTAACGCGTTAACGCTGACAGCCCTAGTTGTTACATTTTACCAATTTAGTGGCAAGTGGATGTAATTTTGACATAGATCAACCGGAATAAAAAGCCAGTTTTGCGTTGGCAGAGCGCCACCTACTGTAGCGGAGGTAGAGTTACTCCGTCATGCTTCCCATTCTTCCCCCTCATGTATACGGGGAGACCTGGCAGAAACTGGTATTCACTGAACCGGGCACTGTTGTGCATGTTAACACACACACACACACACACACACACACACACACACACACACACACACACACACACACACACAGTCATATAAACTCAGAGTCTCTGTCTCTCTGTCTCTCTGTCTCTCTCTCTCTCTGTCATATAAACTCAGAGTCTCTCTCTCTTTGGCCCAGAATAGACCAATCATGCGCTGCTCTGAGCTTGTGAATGAGCTCCTTGTTGTTATTCAGAGTGAGTGGTCTGTTGGTTTGAGGATCTTTGGTTAGTGACAGTATTGTATGTATGTATGTGTGTGTGTGTGTGTGTATATATGTGTGTGTGTGTATATATATATATATATATATATATATATGTATATGTATGTGCAGTTCTTTATCTAGTTTTTCTTTTTTAGTTTTTCTTTTTCTCGGTTTCCTTATTCTTCTCTACTTATGGTTTCTGTCTTGTTTTTTCAGTTTCTGTCTCTTTTGTGTGTTTGTTGTTTTTAACTTGTAGTTTTATTGTCCTGTCCTTCCGCTCCAAACTCACATCACTTCCTGTTTCCTGTTTCCTGTTTACTGTCAATGAGCAGAAAACAGGGACAGTGTGAGTGTTTAGTTTCCATCATGTCGCTGTATGAACGCTGTCGCTTGATCGTGGTGAGGAGACAAAGATTTACACTGAGAGACAGACAGACAGGCAGGGAGAGAGACAGACAGACAGGGAGAGAGACAGGCAGGCAGGCAGGGAGAGAGACAGACAGGCAGGGAGAGAGGGAGGCAGGCAGGGAGAGAGACAGACAGACAGGGAGAGAGAGAGACAGGCAGGCAGGCAGGGAGAGAGAGGCAGGCAGGCAGGCAGGGAGAGAGACAGGCAGGCAGGCAGGGAGAGAGGCAGGCAGGCAGGGAGAGAGGCAGGCAGGGAGAGAGGCAGGCAGGGAGAGAGGCAGGCAGGCAGGCAGGGAGGGAGAGAGGCAGACAGGCAGGCAGGGAGGGAGAGAGGCAGGCAGGGAGAGAGGCAGACAGGCAGGCAGGGAGGGAGAGAGGCAGGCAGAGAGAGAGAGAGAGAGAGAGGGAGGGAGAGAGGCAGGCAGGGAGAGAGGCAGGCAGGGAGAGAGGCAGGCAGGCAGGGAGAGAGGCAGGCAGGGAGAGAGGCAGGCAAGCAGGCAGGGAGGCAGGGAGGGAGGGAGAGAGGCAGGCAGGGAGGGAGGGAGAGAGGCAGGCAGGCAGGGAGGGAGGGAGGGAGGCAGGCAGGGAGGGAGGGAGAGAGGCAGGCAGGGAGGGAGAGAGGCAGGCAGGCAGTAAGTAAGGGAGGGAGGGAGGGAGAGAGGCAGGGAGGGAGGGAGGGAGGGAGGCAGGCAGGGAGGGAGGGAGAGAGGCAGGCAGGCAGGGAGGGAGAGAGGCAGGGAGAGAGGCAGGCAGGCAGGCAGGGAGGGAGAGAGGCAGGGAGAGAGGCAGGGAAGCAGGCAGGGAGAGAGGCAGGCAGGCAGGCAGGGAGGGAGGGAGAGAGGCAGGCAGGCAGGGAGGCAGGCAGGGAGGGAGAGAGGCAGAGAGAGAGAGAGAGAGAGAGAGAGGCAGACAGAGAAGCAGACTTTTGTGATGTAACGCAGACTCGTGTGATGTAACGCAGACTTGTGTGATGTAAGGCTGTTCTACTTTAATTTTCTTAACTGATGTGAAACAGGAAGTGCTGAAGCAGCTGCAGGGCACCATAGAAGAAGAGTCGGGAGAGGCGTGTGGCTCTCAGCTGGAGCTCATCGAGAGACTGAAAGGTGAACAAAACAAACGCACACACAAAACAAAGTCACAAGACTTAACGAGAGAGAGTCAATTAAACCAAATGTGTGTCTTCTGTTCCAGAGATGAGCCTGGAGTCAGCAGGGTCTAAGGCCCGGGCTCGGCCTCCTCTGCCCCCCTCGTCCTCCTCCAGCTCGGCCTCTTCAGCCTCTGGAGGATCAGGAGGAGCAGTGGGGGGGTTCCCCCGGAGAGGGCTGCAGCCCCCAGGCAGAGAAGGCCAGGACCGCAGAGATCAGGACCGCTGCCTGGACGACCTGGAGAAGGAGAGGTACTGCTGAGTCATCCTTTAACCACAGCTGACTGACTGACTGGTTCCTGTCTCTCTCTCTCTGACAGGTTCCTGTCTCTCTCTCTCTCTGACTGGTCCCTGTCTCTCTCTCTCTGACTGGTTCCTGTCTCTCTCTCTCTGACTGGTTCCTGTCTCTCTCTCTCTGACTGGTTCCTGTCTCTCTCTCTCTGACTGGTCCCTGTCTCTCTCTCTCTGACTGGTTCCTGTCTCTCTCTCTCTGACTGGTTCCTGTCTCTCTCTCTCTGACTGGTTCCTGTCTCTCTCTCTCTCTCTGACTGGTCCCTGTCTCTCTCTCTCTCTGACTGGTTCCTGTCTCTCTCTGACTGGTCCCTGTCTCTCTCTCTGTCTCTGACTGGTTCCTGTCTCTCTCTCTGTCTCTGACTGGTCCCTGTCTGTCTCTCTGTCTCTGACTGGTCCCTGTCTGTCTCTCTGTCTCTGACTGGTCCCTGTCTCTCTCTGTCTCTGACTGGTCCCTGTCTGTCTCTCTGTCTCTGACTGGTCCCTGTCTCTCTCTGTCTCTGACTGGTCCCTGTCTGTCTCTCTGTCTCTGACTGGTCCCTGTCTGTCTCTCTCTCTCTCTCTCTCTCTCTCTGACTGGTCCCTGTCTGTCTCTCTCTCTCTCTCTCTCTGACTGGTCCCTGTCTGTCTCTCTCTCTGACTGGTCCCTGTCTGTCTCTCTCTCTCTCTCTGACTGGTTCCTCTCTCTCTCTCTCTGACTGGTTCCTGTCTCTCTGACTGGTCCCTGTGTCTCTCTCTCTGACTGGTCCCTGTGTCTCTCTCTCTGATTAGTTCTTGTGTCTCTCTCTCTCTGACTGGTCCCTGTCTCTCTCTCTGACTGGTCCCTGTGTCTCTCTCTCTGATTAGTTCTTGTCTCTCTCTCTGACTGGTTCCTGTGTCTCTGACTGGTTCCTGTCTCTCTCTCTCTCTGACTGGTCCCTGTCTCTCTCTCTCTCTGACTGGTCCCTGTCTCTCTCTCTCTCTGACTGGTTCCTGTGTGTCTCTCTCTCTCTCTCTCTCTCTCTCTCTGACTGGTCCCTGTCTCTCTCTCTCTCTGACTGGTCCCTGTCTGTGTCCTGCTCTGTGATTGGCTCCCTGCAGGGCTCTCCTATTGGCTGAGCTGGAGAAGGAGGAGAAGGAGAAGGACTGGTACTACACTCAGTTGCAGAACCTGACCAAGAGGATCGACAGCCTGCCGCTCACTGAGAATGTAACTACCGTTTAAACTACTACACTACCTATACTCCCCAGCTGCTGTTGCTATGGTGATGTGGTGTGTGATGGGAGTGTGCGTGTGTGTGTCAGTTCACTCTGCAGACAGACATGAGTCGGCGCCAGCTGGAGTTCGAGGCTCGTCAGATCCGCTCAGCGATGGAGGAACAGCTGGGCTCCTGTCAGGAGATGGAGAGGAGGGCGCAGGTACTCTCCCAGAATGCACCACTGGCTCAGTGTTTCCCACAATGCACCACAGTCTGCTGGTGGTAATGAGTCTGTGAACTGGTGTCAGGACAGACAGTTACCCCCGTCTAAAACCACTCAGGCTGCAACCACTGATTATTTTCACTGTTGATTAATCGTTTGGTCTCTAAAGCGTGTGTGTGTGTGTGTGTGTGTGTGTGTGTGTGTGTGTGTGTGTGTGTGTTCAGGCTCGAGTGTCTCGTATTCAGCAGATAGAGAAAGACATCCTGAGACTTGGAGCCCGGCTGCAGGTAACTCAACTCTTCGTGAACAGGTGACCTGATGTTTGATGTCACACAGATATTTAATCTCTCTCTCTCTCTCCCTCTGTGTGTGTCTCTCTCTCTGTCTCTCTGTCTCTCTCTCTCCGTCTCTCTCTCTGTCTGTGTGTCTCTCTCTCTCTCTCTCTCTCTCTCTCTCTCTCTCTCTCTCTCTCTCTCTCTCTGTGTCTCTCTGTCTCTCTCTGTTTCTCTGTGTGTGTGTCTCTCTGTCTCTCTGTCTCTCTCTCTCGTCTCTCTCTCTGTCTGTGTGTCTGTCTCTCTCTGTCTCTCTGTCTCTCTCTCTCCGTCTCTCTCTCTGTCTCTCTCTCTCTCTCTCTCTCTCTCTCTCTCTCTCTCTCTCTCTCTCTCTTCAGGTGGAGGAAGCTCAGGGGGCGAGCGACAGTAGCGGATTGGCCGGAGCTCAGGTGAGCATCCTGTCTTATTATCTGTATGTGTGCGATGGGCAGGTGGGCCAGTAGTTCCCTTTGAAGTGGACTGCAGCAGGTATTCAGCCATGTTAAAGGACCAATCTAGCGCAAACTGACCCTAGGGGTTAATAACACCTGTACTGAGTCGACCGTTCTCTGGGATCTGTTTTCATGCTAACCCAATGGGACCAGTTTCATCGCAAACAGCTAATTAGCTTATACCGCTAGTCGGCGGGGCACGGGTAAAGTAAAAATAGATCGCTATGGTCGACTCGGTATTTATTCACAAGTTACACATATTCTAATAGAACACGTTTTGTGATGGCATCAGTATTTGTTTCAATATTTTAGTTCAGAATTAGAATAAAATTTCCACAGTAGCAGCAGCGTATCCAAGGTGTTTACGTTACCATGGTAACACAGAGGAGGTGACGTCTGCGTTGGTGGCGTTGCAGGTTGGTCCCGATGGAGGAGCAGGGAGACTGATTATGTACTTTCTCTTTCCTACATCTTCAGAGCTCCAGCAGCCGGTCGGACCACGAGCCAGCCAATGAGGCGAGCTACTCTGTGCCTCGACGAATCACCAGCCACCTGGGGACCAAGGTCAGTTAAGCCCCGCCCCTTCCTGTGTCCACCATGGGAATTTATTTTAGTATGTGTCCGGTAGTGAATGGGGAGAGACAGATAATGTTCTGATCCTGTTTGAACTGAGCCATGAATTACACATCTGATGTCTGTCAGTTTAAAAGATCATTTATCAAGTGAAGAAAGTCTGTTTGTCGTGAAACCTCAGAGAACTACATCTCTTAGTTTAGAACTACATCTCTTAGTTTATATCTCTCAGAGAACTACATCGCTTAGTTTAGATCACTCCCAGAGACAGACAGACACACACACACACACCGTAGCCTTACATCATGGTACCAAACACACAGGCATCGTAGCTTCAGAGAGACTTCTCTTAGACACTTTGGGCTGACGCGTCTGAGACTTTCTTCACTTGATAAATGATCTTTTAAACTGACAGACATCAGA
This sequence comes from Sander vitreus, assembly GCF_031162955.1. Lineage (NCBI taxonomy): Eukaryota > Metazoa > Chordata > Actinopteri > Perciformes > Percidae > Sander > Sander vitreus. The sequence continues at coordinate 81,309 of NC_135870.1, read as the reverse complement.
TGTGTAATTCATGGCTCAGTTCAAACAGGATCAGAACATGATTGTGGGTATTATGGTCTGTCTCCCTGCAGGTAGAGATGGTGTACAGTCTTCTGTCCATGTTGGGGACTCACGATAAAGACGACATGTCGCGGACGCTGCTCGCCATGTCCAGCTCGCAGGACTCGTGCATCGCCATGCGTCAGTCCGGCTGTCTGCCGCTGCTCATCCAGCTGCTCCACGGCAACGACAAGGACTCCCTGTTGCTAGGTAACCCTTGTCTGTTTCGGCTCTTCTGTTTATTTCTGATTCTCCCATTGCCTATGTAACTGTGTCCTCACCTGTCACTCGTCAGGTTGCGACGTAGGTTTCTTCCCCCCTGCCTCCTTTAGTTGCTATAGAAATAAAAAAGACTTGTCTCCCGTTGCCTAGGTAACTCCCGGGGCAGTAAAGAGGCCCGTGCGCGGGCGTCTGCGGCGCTGCACAACATAGTGCACAGTCAGCCGGACGATAAGCGCGGGCGGCGGGAGATCAGAGTGCTCCACCTGCTGGAGCAGGTGAGACACTACTGTGAGGAGAGCTGGAGCTGGCAGGAGAACCACGAGAGGGGGACGGACCAGGAGGACAACCCCAGTGAGTTATCAGACAGAGACACACAGAGAGACAGAGACACACAGACACACAGAGAGACAAAGACACACAGAGAGAGACACAGAGACAAACACAGAGACACACAGAGAGAGACAGGGAGACAGACAGAGACACACACAGAGAGAGAGAGAGACACACAGAGAGACAGACAGATACACACAGTCACAGACAGAGAGACAGAGAGCGAGAGAGACACAGAGAGACAGACAGAGACACACACAGAGAGAGAGAGAGACACACAGAGACAGACAGATACACACAGTCACAGACAGAGAGACAGAGAGCGAGAGAGAGACAGAGAGACAGACAGAGACACAGAGAGAGACAGACAGAGACACAGAGAGAGACAGACAGAGACACAGAGAGAGAGAAACACAGAGAGACAGAGAGAAACAGCGAGACAGACAGAGACACACAGAGAGAGAGAGAGAGAGAAACACAGAGAGACAGAGAGACACAGATCCCAGCTCTGTGACAGGTTTCAGATCTCATTGTTATTGTTTTCCCATCAGGCCATGCTGTGCTCCATGAGACAGAAACATGAATCCTGTGTGTTGTAGTAACTGAATGTGTATGAATCCTGTGTTGTGCGTTCAGTGCCGTCTCCAGTGGAGCATCAGATCTGTCCGGCCGTCTGCGTCCTCATGAAACTTTCCTTCGATGAAGAACATCGTCACGCCATGAATGAACTCGGTGAGGAAACGCTCTGACTGCTCTAACGTCTCCAAGGCTTTCTTCAACCCTCTCTGAACTGTGTGTGTGTGTGTGTGTGCGTGCAGGCGGACTGCAGGCCGTAGCAGAGCTGCTGCAGGTTGACTGTGAGATGTTCGGTCTGAGCAGCGATCATTACAGTGTCACGCTGCGCAGATACTCCGGCATGGCGCTCACCAACCTCACCTTCGGAGACGTAGCCAATAAGGTGAGAGGAAAACACAAACACCATTATCTTACATATCATTCATGTTTTAGATGTTTAAACACACACACACACACACACACACACACACACACACACACACACACACACACACACACACACACACACACACACACACACACAGCCCAGCTCTGTGACAGGTTTCAGGTCTCAGTGTTGTTGATTTCCCATCAGGCCACGCTGTGCTCCATGAAGGGCTGCATGAGAGCGATGGTCGCTCAGCTAAAGTCCGACAGTGAAGACCTGCAGCAGGTAAATCGCCTCTTTCTCATATTTTAGTTTTCTGTTTTTGCCAGCAAGATTATTTTATTTTGTTTATACAGCTTCCAAACTAGCTGGTTTTGTGATTTGGGCCTCGGGCCGCTCTGTAGTTTGTGAAACCAGGAAGTGATGCGGCAGTAACATTGAGGATGTCCAACAGAAACCAAAATGGAGAAAGAAACCTTCTAGATGTTTCTCTCCAGCAGACTAAAGTTAGCTGTGCTAACATTGGAGCTGATCCAGAAACAGACACAGAACTTCAGAACTTACCAGCTAGTCCAACTTCCCTGCTTCATTTTCCCATATAAAGACTCTTTTTGTCTGTGCCTAACCCTAACCCCTAACCCCTAACCCTGTCTAAATACATACAGGTATAACATTGTGGAATAATCTGCTGCTTGCCCTCAAAATCATTAATACCAGAGGGACTTTTAGACATCAGGTTAAGGCTTTTTTATGGATTAGAGTAAGCGATCTTTTTAATTCGAGTAGACTGATTATTAACACCAAGGACCATGTTGGAAATAAGTGTTCACACTTTAACATGTTATCCTTTGGATTATGTTTTCTGTCAAATCCAAAATAAATCAAATCAACAAAAAAACATACTGAGATGCTCCAGCGCTCCGGGAGCCACAGACAAATACAGGAATGTGTTTAAACAACGTCGGCTTATCAGAGAATCTAAACTCTGACTCACTCATATTTACACAGAGTTCAAATATTTCAACTCACGCAAACTTGTGGAATGATGCAAGTTTTGCGTCCTCGCACCATTCGCTCCTTGACTTTGTGTTTATTTGCGTCTTTGCATTGACTTTATATGTAATCGATATAAATTATATAAAATAACGTTAATGTTTGACGTCACTGACGAACCAGTTTTTTAATGTTTGTGTCCTTTTGTTTCATATTTTCTGTGGTCTGTTTTCAGGTGATAGCGAGCGTGTTGAGGAACTTGTCGTGGCGTGCTGATGTCAACAGTAAGAAGACGCTGCGAGAGGTTGGCAGCGTGCGGGCGCTCTCGGGCTGTGCTCTCGAGGTCCAGAAGGTAAATGCTAACGTTATTATTACACATTATGTGTTTTCATCCCTAAGGAGCAGCATGTATGATTCATGTATAATATTAATAATTAATATTAAGTGTTTGAGCACCTGAAACAAGCTTTATATTCTCCTACACGTGTAGAAAGTGAACGATGCGTCCTGTTCCTTTAAGATCCGAGCGGTTCCTCTGAGTTTCTTCACTTTATTTCTCCGTGTTCCTCATTCAGGAGTCGACTCTGAAGTCGGTGCTGAGCGCGCTCTGGAACCTGTCGGCTCACTGCACGGAGAACAAGGCGGATATCTGCGTGGTGGACGGCGCTCTCGCGTTCCTGGTGGGAACACTGACGCACCGCAGCCACACCAACACGCTCGCCATCATTGAGAGCGGCGGGGGCATCCTGCGCAACGTCTCCAGCCTCATCGCCACCAACGAGGCTCACAGGTAAACCGGCGTGAAGAAAACGAGTGTAACCAAGGTGACTGTAAAGAAGGCGAGTCTGTGTGTCTCACGGGTCTCTCCTCCCTGTGTTTGGTCTTGCAGGCAGATCCTGCGCGAGCACGGCTGCCTGCCGACGCTGTTGCAGCACCTGAAGTCTCACAGTCTAACCATTGTGTCCAACGCCTGCGGCACGCTCTGGAATCTGTCCGCTAGAGACGCCAGAGACCAGGAGGCATTATGGGAACTGGGCGCAGTGGGCATGCTGAGGAACCTCATCCACTCCCGGCACAAGATGATCGCCATGGGCAGCGCTGCTGCCCTCAGGAACCTGATGGCGAACCGCCCGGCGCGCTACAAGGACACCAGCGTGGTGTCGCCGGGCGCCGGTGCCCCCTCGCTGCACGCCCGCAAACAGAAGGCGCTGTTTGAAGAGCTGGACGCTCAGCAGCTGTCAGAGACGTTCGACAACATCGACAACCTGAGCCCCAAGGCGGCGCACAGGAAGGGGCGCGGCTGCAGTGGTGGCGGAGGCGGGGCCACGACGCGCTCTTACACCAACACGCCGGTGCTGTCGAGCCCGAAGCACGCCGACGGGCCGAAGAGGAGCGAGGAGGCGCCGTACGCCCGGCCGGTGTTCTCGCCCAGCGTGCGGGCGTCCAGCGACAGCCTCAACAGTGTGACAAGCGCCGACGGATACGGAAACCGAGGCAAGACCAAACCGTCCGTGGAGCCGCTGTACTCGTCCGACGACAGCGCCGCCAACAAGTGCTGCGTGTACAGGAAGTACCCAGCCGACCTGGCGCACAAGATCCGCAGCGCCAACCACATGGCGGACGACGACGGTGGCGAGCTGGACACGCCGATCAACTACAGCCTGAAGTACTCGGACGAGCAGCTGAACTCGGGGCGGCAGAGCCCGAGCCGCCGCGACAGTGTAGGGAGCGACGAGGACGAGCTGGGCACCCGGCGGAGGAGGAACGACGGCGACCCTGCTACACCCGGCGGCCGCATGGCGTCCGGCCCACCACCGCGCTACGTCGTCGCCACGGCAACATCCAACTACGGCAGCGACTCGACAGCCGAGCAGCCGATCGACTACAGCCTGAAGTACGGCGCCGAAGCCGCCCGCAAAGACACCGGCCCTGCTGTCCCGCCTCCTCCGCCGCCCTCCGCCAACAAGCTCCGCCTCCCGGCTACCTCGGCCAATCAGCTCCGCCTCCCGGCCGCCTCGGCCAATCGCACAGTGGAGTCGACGCAGACGTACTGCGTAGAAGACACGCCCATCTGCTTCTCCCGAGGCTCCTCGCTGTCCTCGCTGTCCTCCGAGGACGAGGAGGACGGAGACGTGGTCGGCAGGAAGAGGAGAGGCGGCGGCGGAGGGAACGACTACCCGACGCTTCCTGTCGGCGAGAAGGACGCCACGGAGCACGCCACGGAGCAGCAGAGGAAGGAGGCCGAGAGCCAGACGGCTGCCGCCGCCACTGCCGCCGCTGCTGCTCCGTCGTCACGGGGACGACGAGGTCACCACCACCACCACGGCCACGCCCACCACCACGTGACATCGTCGGGCGCCCGGACGCCGAAGAGCCCCCCGGAGGCGCCGTACGCCCAGGAGACGCCGCTGATGTTCAGCCGCTGCACGTCGGTCAGCTCACTGGACAGCTTCTCCACCTCGTCCATCGCCAGCTCCGTGCGCTCCAGCGAGCCGTGCAGCGGCGTGCCGAGCGGCGTGGTCAGCCCCAGCGACCTCCCCGACAGCCCGGGCCAGACCATGCCGCCGAGCCGCGCCAAGACACCGCCGCCGCCGGAGCAGAATGCAGCGGAGGAGGAGGAGGAGGAGGAGAAGAAGACGAAGGAGCAGGAGGAGAGCAGCGCAGACGTGCTGCTGCACTTCGCCACAGAGAGCACGCCACACGGCTTCTCCCGCGCCTCCAGTCTGAGCGCGCTCAGTCTGGACGAGCCGTACATCGCCGCGGAGATGAAGGAGGCGAAAGATGGCGAGAGGAAGGAGGAGACGGCGAAGCCGATCCTCGACGAGTCAGACGACGACGACGACATCGAGATCCTGGAGGCGTGCATCAACATGGCCATGCCCAAGTCGTCACGGAAACCAAAGAAACAGCAGCAGGCGGCGCCGAGGAAACACAGCCAGCTTCCTGTTTACAAGCTCCTCCCCCCTCACAGCCGCGGCCAATCACAGCAGAGAAAGGAGGTGCCGCCAGAGGAGGTGCCGAGAGTTTACTGTGTGGAGGGAACGCCGCTCAACTTCTCCACGGCCACCTCGCTCAGTGACCTCACCATCGACTCGCCGCCCAATGAGGAGGCAGCAGCCGGGACTCCAGCCCCGCCCCCCTCTGGCCAGAGGAGGGGGGCGGGGCTTCCTGAGGGAGAGAACGGTGATGACATCCTGGCAGAGTGCATCAGTGCCGCCATGCCCAAACCCAAGCCCCGAAAACACCAAGCCCCGCCTCTCCCCCCTCCGCTCCCGCCCCCCCTCAGCCTGCAGCAGGCGCAGAAGAAGAAGCCCACCTCGCCGGTGAAGCCGATGCCACAGCGGGCGCCGTACAGCATCCCCACGGCAACAGCTGCCAAAGCTAAACCAGGGTTTGCCTTTGACTCGCCGCACCACTACACTCCCATCGAGGGCACGCCGTGCTGCTTCTCCCGCAACGACTCGCTGAGCTCGCTCGACTTTGACGAAGACGACGGCGCCGAGAAGGACGAAGACAAGAAAAGCAAAGAAGAAGAAGGCAGGAAGAGGAAGCAGCAGACGGCGGCGGTTTTCCCTCGACCCAAAGCGGCGAGCAACCCACCCGCGCCGGACGAGAAGCAGAAGTTCTCCATTGAGGACACGCCCGTCTGCTTCTCCAGGAACTCCTCGCTGAGCTCGCTGAGCGACATCGACCACGAGAACAACAACAAGCCGCTGGCGCCCGAGCCGGAGCAAGATGGCGGCAAAGCAGGAAGTAAGTCTCCGCCTCCGCAGGAGGAGCTGAAGCCCCGCCCCCCCGCGGCCAGCGGCTACGCGCCCAAAGCCTTCCATGTGGAGGACACGCCCGTCTGCTTCTCCAGGAACTCGTCGCTGAGCTCGCTGAGCATCGACTCGGAGGACGACCTGCTCCAGGAGTGCATCAGCTCCGCCATGCCCAAGAAGAAGAAGAAGAACGCCGCCACGGCGCCGCTCGCGCTCCCCAAAGACGAGGACGGCATTCTGGCCGAGGAGGAGCCTTCGGAGGCGCCCAGAAGCCCCGCCTCCCCTGACTCTGAGTCTTTTGATTGGAAGGCGATCCAGGAGGGCGCCAACGCCATCGTCTGCAGCCTGAACGCTGCGGCGGCCGCCTCACTGTCCCGCCAGCCGTCATCAGACTCCGACTCCATCCTGTCCCTCAAGTCTGTGGGCTCGCCGTTCCGCCTGCCAGCAGCCAATCACAGCGCAGAGGAGACGGAGGAGAAGGAGGAGGCAGAAAAGCGCGGGGCGAGGATCCTGAAGGCCGGTGAGCGCAGCACACTGGAGGCCAAGAAGAAGAAGGAGGCGGAGCTAGAGGAGGAGGAGGCGAAGGCGCTGAGAGGCGGGAAGAAGGTGTACCGCAGTCTGATCACGGGGAAGCCGCGCGGCGAGCAAGCAGCCCGGGGGCGGAGCAAACCCCGAGCAGCCGCTGCTGGAAGCGATGGTGCCGACAGAGGGGGCGGGGCCTCTCGGGACTCCACGCCGTCTCGCTCCTCCACAACAGCCAATCAGAAGGGAGGAAAGCTGCTGCAGACGCCGCGCACGGCATCTCCAGGAAGCGCATCATCGTCGTCGTCATCGGCGTCCAGACCGGCCAAACAGGGCGCACCGGCGAGGAGCGGCGGTGGCATCCCGCGAAGCGAGTCGGCGCCAAGGGTCGCCGTCTCCACGGCAACCAAGAAGCAGAAGGCGGAGCCAGAGAAGCCGGCACTCGTCCGTCAGTCGACCTTCATCAAAGACGCTCCGAGCCCGACGCTCAAGAGGAAGCTGGAGGAGTCCGCCGGTGCCGCCAACCGCTCGCACTCGGAGAGCCCGTCACGCCCACAGGAAGTGACATCATCACGCTTCAGCCGCACCGGCACCTGGAAGCGGGAAAACGGCGGCGGGGCAGGAGCGGGAGCGGGAAACACACGACATCGTTGCCACGCGTCGGCACGTGGAAGAGGACAGGAAGCTCGTCATCGGTGCTGTCGGCGTCCTCGGAGTCGAGCGAGAAGGGGCGGAGCCAGACGGGGCGGAGCCAGACGGGGTGCAGTGAGGAGGGGTGCAGCGAGGAGGGGCGTGGCGAGGAGGATGGCGCCCCCAGGGCGAGGGGAACGTGGAGGAAGAAGAGCAGCGGCAGTGAGTCGTCGGCGAGCGACGTGTGGGTGCGTCTGGAGGATTGTCCCGTTAACAACCCGCGCTCCTCCTCGTCCTGCTCCGCCCGCTCGCCGACCGCCAACGCCCCGCCCGTCATCGACAGCCCCGCCTCCTCCAACCTCAACCTGCGCCGGAGCTGTGAGAGCCTCGACGACAAGCCGGCGCCGGCCGAACGCCATCAGCAGCAGCGCGTTCTGCAGCGCAGCGGAGCAGTGGCGGCGCGGGTTAGCCCGTTCAACTACACGCCCAGCCCAAGGAAGACCAACGCTGATGTAATCAGCACCACGGCGACCACCACCACTTCGTCCTCCACCACGCCCACGCGGCCCTCGCTCATCCCCACCCCCGTCACCAAGAAACGGGAGCCGAAGGGCGGCGAGGGCGGCGGTGGCGGCAGCGGGGAGCGCGGCTCGTACATCGTGACATCGGTGTGAAAGGAAACTGGAAGAGAACTCGGAAACACTCACAGTTGTGACAGTTTGAAATGGAGGAAAAGTGAGTCTGTATTTAAGTGCTAGCCCCGCCCCCTCACCTCCCTCCTCTCCCCTCATTGGCTCCTCTCACCTGTCAAGGTTCTTTATTCAATGAGAGAAAACTTTAATGAACTTTTTATGTTTTTATACCACTAAAATGATGTGTAGCGCTTAGCTCCGCCCCTTTCTGCCTGTGTACCTGCATGGCCCCGCCCCCAGAGATGACAGTTACCATGGTTACATAACAAGATGACAGTTACCATGGTTACATAACAATGACGAGGACGATGATGATGTTTCTGCTAGCTGTAGCGTCGGAGCTCTTTCTGCTCTGTTGGAAGTTTTCATGTTTTTGTGAGTTTGGTTCTGATGAACTATGTTCTCCGTGTGGAGTTGAACATAATAATCCAATCTAAAATAATCCAAAATGTCCCGTTGGTTTTGATTCTCAAGAAAGAAATCCTTTTCATCCGAGACATCATTTTATTTTTCATTCATTCAGGAGCAGAAACTATTTGAAATGTTTTAAAGTTAACGGAAACATTTTCAGCTGCAACGTTTACATGAAAGATTCTTAGTTTTTCAGAACCTCACTTGTTTATTTCAGAGAGGGAAGCTTGCTGCCAGCTGACTGAACTGAACCAATCAGAAAGGGAAGCTTGCTGCCAGCTGACTGAACTGAACCAATCAGAAAGGGAAGCTTGCTGCCAGCTGACTGAACTGAACCAATCAGAAAGGGAAGCTTGCTGCCAGCTGACTGAACTGAACCAATCAGAAAGGGAAGCTTGCTGCCAGCTGACTGAACTGAACCAATCAGAAAGGGAAGCTTGCTGCCAGCTGACTGAACTGAACCAATCAGAAACACTTAGAAAGCCTCGTATGTGAGGAACAGTTGGAGTCCGTTGATGAATTTCCTGGTGAATTTTTAAGGACTTTGGATGACAAATCGTCAGTTGGCTGAAAACTTTCCTCTCTGTGTCGCCTTGGAAACAAATAACACTGTAAAACGTAAGTTATTGCTGTAAAACCTTAAAACCTTTTAACTTTGAAGCACATAATTTAAAACAAAAATGATTTTTGCCAAAAAAGTTTCCACAGTGTTAATCATGGCTGTATTCACTGTTTTTATGTTGATGCTGACGGAAAATGACTTAAAGGCAAAAACGTTTTGGTGAAATGTTAAAGAGATGAACAATAAAATTCAACACAAACCTGGCTTTCTGTCTGTTTGTTTGGGAAACGTTAACTGTCCTGCAGTCCGTTGAAGGCTGTAATATAAGAGGAACAAACGGATACTCCCACACCGGCCGTCACGCTGCAGGCTGACCATGGTACCTGTGACGCTCCAGAACAGCGACTGTCTCAAGTCACGCTGGAGCAGCTTTGTGCAGCTGTTTGGTTCAGTTTGGCACGCCCTCATACTCTGCTACTGACTGGCTAGTAGTCCTTACCTAGGTACTGTCAGGGCCCTCATACTCTGCTACTGACTGGCTAGTAGTCCTTACCTAGGTACTGTCAGGGCACGCCCTCATACTCTGCTTCTGACTGGCTAGTAGTCCTTACCTAGGTACTGTCAGGGCACGCCCTCATACTCTGCTACTGACTGGCTAGTAGTCCTTACCTAGGTACTGTCAGGGCACGCCCTCATACTCTGCTTCTGACTGGCTAGTAGTCCTTACCTAGGTACTGTCAGGGCCCTCATACTCTGCTTCTGACTGGCTAGTAGTCCTTACCTAGGTACTGTCAGGGCCCTCATACTCTGCTTCTGACTGGCTAGTAGTCCTTACCTAGGTACTGTCAGGGCCCTCATACTCTGCTTCTGACTGGCTAGTAGTCCTTACCTAGGTACTGTCAGGGCACGCCCTCATACTCTGCTTCTGACTGGCTAGTAGTCCTTACCTAGGTACTGTCAGGGCCCTCATACTCTGCTTCTGACTGGCTAGTAGTCCTTACCTAGGTACTGTCAGGACACGCCCTCATACTCTGCTACTGACTGGCTAGTAGTCCTTACCTAGGTACTGTCAGGGCACGCCCTCATACTCTGCTTCTGACTGGCTAGTAGTCCTTACCTAGGTACTGTCAGGGCACGCCCTCATACTCTGCTTCTGACTGGCTAGTAGTCCTTACCTAGGTACTGTCAGGGCACGCCCTCATACTCTGCTTCTGACTGGCTAGTAGTCCTTACCTAGGTACTGTCAGGGCACGCCCTCATACTCTGCTTCTGACTGGCTAGTAGTCCTTACCTAGGTACTGTCAGGGCACGCCCTCATACTCTGCTTCTGACTGGCTAGTAGTCCTTACCTAGGTACTGTCGGGGCATGCCCTCATACTCTGCTTCTGACTGGCTAGTAGTCCTTACCTAGGTACTGTCGGGGCATGCCCTCATACTCTGCTTCTGACTGGCTAGTAGTCCTTACCTAGGTACTGTCGGGGCATGCCCTCATACTCTGCTTCTGACTGGCTAGTAGTCCTTACCTAGGTACTGTCAGGACACGCCCTCATACTCTGCTTCTGACTGGCTCGTAGTCCTTACCTAGGTACTGTCAGGGCCCTCATACTCTGCTTCTGACTGGCTAGTAGTCCTTACCTAGGTACTGTCAGGGCACGCCCTCATACTCTGCTTCTGACTGGCTAGTAGTCCTTACCTAGGTACTGTCGGGGCATGCCCTCATACTCTGCTTCTGACTGGCTAGTAGTCCTTACCTAGGTACTGTCAGGGCACGCCCTCATACTCTGCTTCTGACTGGCTAGTAGTCCTTACCTAGGTACTGTCAGGGCACGCCCTCATACTCTGCTTCTGACTGGCTAGTAGTCCTTACCTAGGTACTGTCGGGGCATGCCCTCATACTCTGCTTCTGACTGGCTAGTAGTCCTTACCTAGGTACTGTCGGGGCATGCCCTCATACTCTGCTTCTGACTGGCTAGTAGTCCTTACCTAGGTACTGTCAGAGCCCTCATACTCTGCTTCTGACTGGCTCGTAGTCCTTACCTAGGTACTGTCGGGGCATGCCCTCATACTCTGCTTCTGACTGGCTAGTAGTCCTTACCTAGCTACTGTCAGGGCACGCCCTCATACTCTGCTTCTGACTGGCTAGTAGTCCTTACCTAGGTACTGAGCATGTGTGAGTCCCAACAAAGATGGAACAGACGTGAGATGTCTCACTCTGTAGCTAAAACGGAGAGCTCAACACACAGGGTGAAAAGAGGAGCTGCAGCAATGTGTAGTACAACAAAAATATGGTGTTTTTTGAAAATTAAACTATGTAAACCCATTCTGATATAACCTCTAAATACAATTATGAACCTTAAAAAATGAGCATAATATGAAAACTTTAATATTCAATGAACGTTGAAAGCGAGAACCAGCAAGTATAACTTGCTCATCTTTTACAATAATAGTCCTGATCTTACAAAATACTGGCATCTCTTCAGCTACCTCAACACATACCATTAAGCCAGGACGATATTCAGTGCCATAGTGTTTTACCCACTTCACAGTCAGAACATTGGTGCATATTGCAGTGTTTAATTTGGCAGCAAGCTCAGGACCCTGTTTCAATTCTTGAAGTTGTGACATCTTTCCTGGACCAACAGTTAATCTGCACTGACTAAAAGATTCCCAATACAAGGCAATATATCTTTGGTGGTTTTTGGCCAATGTCTTTGTGGTATTTTTGAAACTTTTCAGTTGGGTCTTAAAAAAGTTGTGATTTGCTTTGTAGCGCATAGACCACGTGCAGAATTGGTCCAATATTCCTTATACATTTAGGATAATGTATCATGAAATGATGCTTAGGCAAGAGATTTCTAGCAGGAAACAAATGCTTAAAAAGCTGATGCTCAACGATAATGTGTTTCAGAAATACCATCAGTTCTAACTGGGGAAAACACAATATTAACTATCTGCAGAAGCAACAATAAAAGATGCCAGTACTCATCATCTCTCTGAACTAGATCACCAAATATCAATGGCATGTTGCGCAACAAACGCCAGGACTGTATAGCATTCAGACCCAAATCATTACTTCCATCAAAAAACTTAACTGCAGGAGGACGATTTTGCCTCAGTGTGGCCATATTAAATAACACTATTCTACCAGCCAGTTCTTTAGGGACTGTTCCTTATTTATTTAAGGGGCCACCGGAGGAGTTTTGGGACCTTTAGCCAAAAAGACATGACCCTCCCCTCACCAGTAAAAAAATTTCTATGACCCTCCAAAACAATTTGGAAAAAAGGCATGACCCCCCCCAGCAATTTATCGATACCTTCTGCACTGGTTTGCGCTTGGCAAATATACAGACTCCCATTGTTTTTTAACAGCCAGGACATACGAGACTAAACCTCTGCATTCTCATCTGACGCATCACACTCCTCTGTTATGGTGGGGGGGCCATTTCAGGAGATTAACTCACTAACATTGTTATGGTGGGGGGGGCCATTTCAGGAGATTAACTCACTAACATTGTTATGGTGGGGGGGGCCATTTCAGGAGATTAACTCACTAACATTGTTGTGGAAACACAATAAACATGGAGACTAAATGTACACTTCCTGCATTACTTCAAATACTACGTTCCTCCTCCAGTAAACTAGTATTCACATGAAATAAAACAATAAAACATTCAGACCATTCAGCAAGGCACTCTGGGTAACATTCAACACACAAACTGGTTGCTATGGACTCGTCACTAGGCTTTTTCCACTTCACCGTTTAAACAAAGTGGAATAAACGTATAAAAGTCCAAATCTACACAAAACCCGCAATCACTTAGTAAGCTGACATCACATGTATATACACGGCATTTAGGAAACCTTTATTGCAACCTTGGCACGGCAACATGTCCAGACTAGTACAACAGTCATTTTCATTTTTTACGTCCTGCTGCTCCCATCATCAGCCAGGTAATATTTTTTTTACTAAAGCAGTATATGAAATCAGATGTATTACCTACCACCATTTAGTTGTTTTGTGTTATTTAAGATATTTATAAAATATCTGATCATGTCAGACGTAATTATTCCACTCATTTTTTATCCGTTTCAGCAACCAGGGGGCAGCTCCCCCTGCCCCCCAGCCAACTCATGGGTCAGACCCATCTGGTAGCAAAGGAGGGCCGAGACTGAGAGCTACATGGAAAATATGCACCAAACAAGCCACTTTGAAATGTTGCTTGTTTGCAGGGTGTAGCAGGGCACTGCAGGGTGTAGCAGGGCACTGCAGGGCGTAGCAGGGTGTAGCAGGGCACTGCAGGGTGTAGCAAGGCGTAGCATGGTACTGCAGGGTGTAGCAGGGCGTAGCAGGGCACTGCAGGGTGTAGCAGGGCACTGCAGGGCGTAGCAGGGTGTAGCAGGGTGTAGCAGGGCACTGCAGGGTGTAGCAAGGCATAGCATGGCACTGCAGGGTGTAGCAGGGTGTAGCAGGGCACTGCAGGGTGTAGCAGGGTGTAGCAAGGCGTAGCATGGCACTGCAGGGTGTAGCAAGGCGTAGCATGGCACTGCAGGGTGTAGCAGGGCGTAGCAGGGTGTAGCAGGGCACTGCAGGGTGTAGCAAGGCGTAGCATGGCACTGCAGGGTGTAGCAGGGCGTAGCAGGGTGTAGCAGGGCACTGCAGGGTGTAGCAAGGCGTAGCAGGGCACTGCAGGGCGTAGCAGGGTGTAGCAGGGCACTGCAGGGTGTAGCAAGGCGTAGCATGGCACTGCAGGGTGTAGCAGGGCACTGCAGGGCGTAGCAGAGTGTAGCAGGGCACTGCAGGGCGTAGCAGGGTGCCGAGCAGAACCACGGCGACAGCTGCAACCATGATTTAGATGCCACCCTAATCCAATGAAAACTGCGGGGCGAGAAAACATAAGGACTATAAGGAGGAAAAAAAGCTCAAATATACAGATATACAGAGACACTGAGCCATGATACAGAACCAGGTCTCTGCAGAGATGTGGACCAACGGTCTAAGACCCCCCCACTGCTCCGCGGTGCCTGGTTGGCTGTGTGGTCGTCTCGGTGATCATCTGAATCACCACAGCCACCTATGAATGATATATTTATTACCAAAGCATTTATCAGTAATCCAGTCAAATGGGTCGATTTAAGGTGCGCGCCCCTAAAACCTCCAGTTAGGGGCTACAGCACAGTAAGTAAAGTTAGTCTGGAGCCTTGTGTTGTTATCAGAGGTAAAAGTCTGGACAGTTTTAAATGCAAATAAAAATGATAAAGGATTTGAAAAGTAAAACATTTAATATCTCCAATCTCTCAATTTCTAAACCTGTCAGCTATAGCTTCAGACTCTTATTTTGAAACTCAAAACAGGAAATAAGGCTGTGACGTTGTGTGTGATTTCACTTCCTGTCAGTGGGTCGTCTCTCTCTCTCTCTCTCTCTCTCTCTCTCTCTCTCTGTTTCTCAGGTGATGATGGACACTCAGAAGGTAAGAATCTGATCGATTGGTGATCAATAATCTGATCTGTGAGCCTAACTCACAGTCTGAGAGAGGGAGAGAGGAAGGGAGGGAATGAACAGAGAGAGAGAGAGAGAGATAGGATTAGCTAGCTGTTAGCAGCCAAAGTCCTCTCTCTCTCTCTGGTCGAGCCAGCATCACTTTGAATGAGGGATTTACAGATAAGACTCTCTCTCTCTCTCTCAAATTCAAATTCAAAGAGGCTTTATTAGCATGGCCGTATAGACACACAGTATTACTAAAACACATACAGGGACAGGGACGCATCTAACAAGTACACCTTTACATACAGTTATACAGTAGGACGGGGACACGTACACCTTTATATACAGTTATACAGTAGGATGGGGACACGTACACCTTTACATACAGTTATACAGTAGGACGGGGACACGTACACCTTTACATACAGTTATACAGTAGGACGGGGACACGTACACCTTTATATACAGTTATACAGTAGGATGGGGACACGTACACCTTTATATACAGTTATACAGTAGGACGGGGGACACGTACACCTTTATATACAGTTATACAGTAGGACGGGGACACGTACACCTTTATATACAGTTATACAGTAGGACGGGGACACGTACACCTTTATATACAGTTATACAGTAGGACGGGGACACGTACACCTTTATATACAGTTATACAGTAGGACGGGGACACGTACACCTTTATATACAGTTATACAGTAGGACGGGGACACGTACACCTTTATATACAGTTATACAGTAGGACGGGGACACGTACACCTTTATATACAGTTATACAGTAGGACGGGGACACGTACACCTTTATATACAGTTATACAGTAGGACGGGGACACGTACACCTTTATATACAGTTATACAGTAGGACGGGGACACGTACACCTTTACATACAGTTATACAGTAGGACGGGGACACGTACACCTTTATATACAGTTATACAGTAGGACGGGGACACGTACACCTTTATATACAGTTATACAGTAGGACGGGGACAAACATCGGAGGTTGGTTAACAAAAGCAACAATTATGTCAACAAAATTTAACAGCAAGAACAAATCTGATTGATATCAGCAACAACATGAAAACAAGAATATTACAGTAAATAATGTGTCTGTGTGTTTGTGTGTGTGTATATGTAATATATACATAATCATCTTAATTATAGTACAAATACACAGTTTGGTTTATTTAATTATTTATTCCTGCAGATAGAAACACTGAGAGCTGCTTCTTCTCTGAGTCATCAGTGACGCTTCAGCACACATTTAGGTCACTGCACTGTAAAACTACTGCACTGTAAAACTACTGCACTGTAAAACTACTGCACTGTAAAACTACTGCACTGTAAAACTACTGCACGATTTGTGTGTGAAACAGGAAGCTCTGTGCCGGATCATCAGCACGTTGGCCAATAAGAACGAAGAGCTCCAAACCTTCCTGGAAACAGTCGACAACACACTGACGGGACTGCAGGTCAGCATCTGACTGGCTGAGAGGGTTATACAGAAGGGGCGGGGCTTAGAGTGAAGGGTGGGGGCTTCACTATAAGTAGGCGGGCTTATGGGGAATGGGCGGGGCCTGTATATAATGGGCAGGACTTAGAGAGAAGGGAACAAATCAAAGTTAAAAATAGGCTCGTTGGAGATGAGCAAAGCCTGCGCAGAATCAATCACCGGCGATCGGTGCCCGTTGCATGCTGGGTAGATTTATGTCGGACTTGATCCCAACTTGCTCTGACTTCATGCACACGTGGGCAACGATAACCTCACGAGATCAAGGCGGCCGCAGGTTTGAGAGCAGGTAGTGCAGTTGTCCTCCACTGACTGCAAGACCCAGGCAGACCCAGGGCATGCTGGGAAATGCCTGGTTATTATTAACATCAGTAACAGATCATCTCCAGTCTGTTATTAACATTAGCAACAGATCAGCAAACCCCTCCCCCCCCTCGGCTGCTGGTCTCTTTTAGTAATAACTTTGTCCCTCCAATCAGGAGGAGTCGTGTTCGGTGATGTCAGAGCTGGAGGCGGAGCTCGAGCAGCTGAGCTCTGCCCTGGAGGAGAAGGGGGCGGAGCTTCGTGACATCATTAAAGAGGAGAAGCAGAGGAAAGAGGCGGAGCTTCAGGTAGATCATCTTTATTCCTGTTTCATTAAATACATTTTATCTTTTCCTTCAGACTTTAAACTTAGCAATCTGATTTCCTCTAAAGTTCTTTATTCATCAAAATCTTCTAAGGGCGCCCGGTTAGCTCAGTTGGTAGAGTGGGCGCCCTTATATAGAGGTTTAGTCCTCGAAGCAGCAGGCCAGGGTTAGACTCCGACCTGCGGCCCTTTGCTGCATGTCATTCCCGCTCTCCCCTTTCATGTCTTCAGCTGTCCTGTCAATAAAGGCCAAAAATGCCCCAAAAAAGCAATCTTGAAAACAAACAACAGAAAATCTTCTAAAGGTTTTCTAATATAAAAGTAATTCATGATTATTATCACATTTAAAAACATTTAAACTTGTTTTCCTACTCCCACTTGTTGACTGAACTATATATATATATATATATATATATATATATCTTTTATTTTATAGAAGCAGCTGTCGGAGGGAAAGTCGGCTGTTCTGTCGTGTGAAGAACTGCTCGAGTTCGCCAATCAGACGCTGACGATTACCAACGAAGAAGAGTTCCTGAAGGTACGATGGGAGGATGAAGAAGTTAATTCGTCATTTAATTAATCATCATTTAAACTTATGGTCCGGGTGAATACTGGGTTCTGATTGGCTGCAGGGTGCCATTAGGTCAGGGTAGATGTTCCCGGGTGTATAGGGGTTAGGGGGTCAGGGCTTATAGACTCCACATATCATTCTTACTTAACAAACTACAAACATAAAATGCACTCATGAATAGTTCTTTTTATTTTAATACATATTTAAAGTTTGTTATCTGTTTTTTTCAGGCTGCAAAACAAATCAAAGAAAGGTTTGTTCACTGTTGTATTATGATTTAACATAATGATATTAATATATTGATATTAACACATTGATATTAATATATTGCTTAATATGAACATGAGTAAATGTTTTTCTTATTGATGTTCATTTTTATCATTAGTTTCTAAGTTGATTTCCTTGTCATCTTTTATTATTTTATTTCCTGTTTGTTATTTTTGTTGAGTTTGGTTTTCATTTTTTACATTTAATTAGTTTTTTGTTCTTTGATTGATTGCTTCTCAAACAATAACACGATTTGAACCAATCAAAGTTCAGAGTTTTAAATAACATCATTAAGCCCCGCCCCCTCTGGAACCCCTGTTGCCAGGATAACCATGGCTCCAGCGTTCCGGCTGACGACTCGTCCGGCGGTTTCAGAGAACATGTCTCAGTTTACCGTGGACTTCAGCGCCGAGAGGGCAGGGCTTCAGCGACTTCACTTCCTGTCCGGTGAGCCTGTTTGTTTTTTATTTTTTGATCTTTGTCAGTTTATTGTTATTTATATTTGTTGTTTTTGTTGTTCCAGTTCCTGGAGCTCCAGAGATCGACGTCTCCGGCTGCTTTGTCTGTGACAACACAGTCAGGGTTGCCTGGCAACCGGCCAGCGAGGCCGACGGCGAACACTATGAACTCGAATACCGAAAAACGAACCGTGACAGCTTGCTGAGAGCCGCAGGAGAGGCATGCTGGGAAAAAATCCCAGACATCAGAGACACACATGTCACAATCTCAGGTCAGGGGTCAGAGGTCACGTCTGCTTCCTTTTCTTTATCTGTTTTATCTGTTTGTACATCTGAGCTTAATTGTGAAATCAGAAACTTTTGAGAACCATTTTGACTTCAGAAATTTACATTAACCATGAAGTAATGACATCATCATTAGTAAGTTAATTGATTTTATTCTGGCTGCCGCTGCCACTGTTTTGTATATGTTAAGGTTAATTAGGGGAAACTTTCATCTTGAAAATTACCGTCAATCTCTAAATTTAACATTGCCAAAATTATGCACATTTATTGTAATTCTGCATAAGTACGTTTCCCAAATGAACCATCCATCCATCGCCATCCGCTTATCCGGGGTTGTGTCGTGGGGGTAGCAGCTCCAGCAGGGGACCCCAAACTTCCCTTTCCCGGGCCACATTAACCAGCTCCGACTGGGGGATCCCGAGGTGTTCCCAGGCCAGGTTGGAAATATAATCCCTCCACCTAGTCCTGGGTCTCCCCCAAGCCCAGGGATCATCCTTACAAGATGCTGAACCTCCTCCCTAGGGATGCGCCCAGGGGGCATCCTTCCTAGATGCTGAACCTCCTCCCTAGGGAGGTGCCCAGGGCTCATCCTTACCAGATGCTGAACCTCCTCCCTAGGGATGCGCCCAGGGGGCATCCTTATCAGATGCTGAACCTCCTCCCTAGGGATGCGCCCAGGGGGCATCCTTATCAGATGCTGAACCTCCTCCCTAGGGAGATGCCCAGGGCTCATCCTTACCAGATGCTGAACCACCTCCCTAGGGAGGGGCCCAGGGGGCATCCTTCCTAGATGCTGAACCTCCTCCCTAGGGAGATGCCCAGGGCTCATCCTTATCAGATGCTGAACCACCTCCCTAGGGAGATGCCCAGGGCTCATCCTTATCAGATGCTGAACCTCCTCCCTAGGGAGATGCCCAGGGCTCATCCTTATCAGATGCTGAACCTCCTCCCTAGGGAGATGCCCAGGGCTCATCCTTACCAGATGCTGAACCTCCTCCCTAGGGATGCGCCCAGGGGGCATCCTTCCTAGATGCTGAACCACCTCCCTAGGGAGGAGGGCTGCATGATATGAGGAAAATATCTAATTGCAATTATTTTAACTGATATTGCGATTGCAATATGATTTACGATATTGGAGGGAATGATCGTTTTTGTATCATTATTCACATTTTCATTGAAAATTATTAACATTGAAAGAAATTAAAACGATTATAGTGTGATTTTTGCGAGGATCTGTACCAAACAAAGAATTTTTGCTTTAGTCTGTAGGATACGATTTGTAGGCCGGGACATCTCTGCAGCACCACAATACTTAATTCAGAACGGTTTGACACATATTTTGCCATTAACAAATATTGCGACCCTCTGTGATTGGGATATTGCACTAGTCCATATTGCGATTTCAATACAATTGCGATTAATTGTGCAGCCCTACTAGGGAGGCGCCCAGGGGGCATCCTTCCCAGATGCTGAACCTCATCCCTAGGGAGGTGCCCAGGGGGCATCCTTACCAGATGCCCAAACCACCTCAATGCTCCTTTTAGCGGCTCTACTCCGAGCTCCTCACGATGATGATGACTCACAATGACTGAGCTTCTCACCCTATCTACAAGAGAGACGCCAGCCACCCTCCTGAGGAAACCCATTTCGGCTGCTTGTACCTGGGATCTTGTTCTTTCGGTGATGAACTCCTCACCACCACGACTATGCCTGGATATCCTGTCCATGAGGCCCTGAGCAGTTGCCTGGTTTGTCTGTTGACAAGCGGCGGCTCTGCAGATGAGATTTAGTTGGTTTAGTGTGGTGGGAGGGGGTCGCTGTCATACGTTTTGTACCCCAGCCGGTTGTCACAGTACATCACACAGCCTGTCTGATGATGCAATTATTTGTAAGGAGGATATGCATTTCGCTTTAGAAATCAACTGCTTTTTGTTTTGGTGATAATACTCACTCTCTCCCGACTGTTTACTTGTTGCATTGTTTCGCTAGCGTCTTCATTTTTGTTTCAGAGCTGAAATAGTCATACATAAGGTTTGCAGTACTATAAGAGAGGACACAAGCTCATCAGTTTATTGTAAAAATGTTTTCTGTTTTAGGTCTGAAGTTTGACTCCCGCTTCATCATCGTTCGAGTTCGAGCGAGAAACAAAGCGGCTGCTGGCGAGTTCTCTGAGCCTGTCACCTTGGAAACCAGAGGTGATTACATACATTACTAAATGAATGAGTGAATGAATGACCATAAAGGTCTGTCCATGAAGGGGTAAGAGAACAAAGAAAACAGATGTCACTGTAAAAACAAAATAAAGTTTCAGGGCGAGATGCAAAGACAGAATGAGAGAAACTTCTGTTATTGCAGCGTATAACTTTTTCTTCTTGACTTTTTGCAGAGTATAACTTATTTTTATGTTTTTTGCAGCGTATAACTTTGGGTTGGAGGCGGCGACAGCTCACGCGGAGCTGCAGGTTCGGGGCGACACGGTGACCTGGGAGCCTCAGGGGGTCAAAGGTCATGACCCCCGCCTGAGAGGAAAAGAGAACAAAAGCAGGTGAGGTCACTGATGATGTCATCGGAGCGCTCGCTGCGGATGCTGGGAGTTGTAGTCACAGATGATCTTTTTGTCCCTCTGCAGTCTCCGTACTGCGTCCTCTCCACTTGCTCAGGTACAAACCGTTGCTTAGAAACCACTCTGTCACGTTCATCGCCCATTTCTCGCTTCATTTAGCCAATCACGTCACTGCTGACATCACATCAGCGATTGTTTCAATAAAATTTCAGATCAGTTGGTGAAACTTATTTTTGTCTTCAAACTTGTTTCAATCTATACAAATAGTTATAGTATAGTAACATGGTATAAAATATATAGTAACCCTATAGTAAAGATTCATACTTTAAAACGTGAACCAGTTTCTATCAGTTTATTTATTCTAATCAAAAATATTGTTTTGTTACTCTGTTAAAATCTGCTAAAAAATAATATTTAGTACAATGTTACAATTACGTATATGTGTTTTTAAAAGTTATATTTTGTTTTATTAATTTTTTCATCTTTCTCTGCTGCTTCATGGCTTTGGCTCGCCCTCATTGGCTGTTTCACACCTAACACCTATGCCCCCCCCCCCCCGCCCCTGTTTCACACCTAACACCTAACCCTTCATTTATTCTCTAGGATGTTAAAGTCTTTAATAGAATAGTCGTCTAACTCTTCTCACAAGTCTTTTGTTTTATCAGCAGCAGAAGCTCCACGCCGTCGCCCAATAAGACGGCAGGAAGTCGAGCCGGACGCGACCGATTCGCTGGAGAGTCGTACACCGTGCTCGGTACTTCAGTGTTTCAAATTTACATCCTGTCTTTGAAAATAGAAAGTATGACTAAATGAATTAGACATATTAGTAATTTAACCTCAATACAATAAATATTAAATAAAGGGACATTTTAGAATTATTTCATCAGATACTGAAAATATCAAACACGTTTAACACCTTAAATTATTTGTTAAATTTAATAATTATTCTTGCTTTTATTTTGAAAGTCATAATTTGAAGTTTTAGTTTGAGTGCTATTATTTTGAAGAAGTCTTAAAACTGTTTTTTATAAAGTTTATATTTCCATGTTGTATTCAGTAACATGGTATAAAATCAGATGTTTATTTAAATAATTCATTTAAATGTCGTTGTTCTGTCTCCTAGGTGACCAGGAGATGACTGGCGGCTGTCACTACTGGGAGCTCCACCCCCTCGCTGACTGGAAGTCCTTCAGTGTGGGCGTGGCCAATCGGGCCAGCCTGGGCCGCTTCGACCAATTAGGGAAGAGTTCTGGTTCCTGGTGTCTCCACGCCAGCCAATGGCTGCAGAGCTCGCTCGCTGCCAAACACAACAACCGAGCCAAGGCGCTCGATTGGCCGCTGCCGCAACGAATCGGAATCTACTGCGACTACGACAATGGTACCAGGAAGATACTTAACTTTTAGATTGTTTTACCACATTTAATGTTAACTTGTTTTTATCACCAATTACAACTTCAATCGTCAGTTTCCTCACGACATCTCGTCTGCTCTCTTCAACTGTTTTAGGTCTTCCAGTTATTTTTCTCTGATGTGTCTCTCTTTGTTTTTCAGGAGATCTATCGTTCATTGACGTTGATCGACTTCATCTTCTTCACTCCTTCAAAACAAAGTTCAGCCAGCCACTCGTCCCCGCCTTCACCGTCTGTACCACGCTATTATTCCCCAATATTCCCCATTATTCCCCAATATTCCCCAATATTCCCCATTATTATCCAATATTACCCAATATTACCCAATATTACCCAATATTACCCATTATTCTACAATATCGCCCAATATTACCCAATATTACCCAATATTACCCATTATTAGCCAATATTAGCCAATATTACCCAATATTACCCAACATTACCCATTATTACCCATTATTACCCAATATTACCCAATATTCCCCATTATTCTACAATATCGCCCAATATTACCCAATATTACCCAATATTGCCCAATATTACCTAATATTTCAGTTTCAGCGCCACACTGATTAATAATAAAAATTAATGGAAATCTCATAAAACCATAAAATAATGACCAACTGGCCACCAAAGATCATGTCTGTTCTTTGGGCTTTTAATATTATATCTCTATATAATATAATATAAGATAAGATAAGATAGACTTTATTAATCCCACACTGGGGAAATTCTTGTGCTACAGCAGCTCAAAAGATTTTTTTTTACACAAATCAGAATAACACAAATACATATTAAGTAGACATAGGAGAAAAAATATACATAAAGTATAAGAAATAGAAAAAAATAGAATTAGTTATAATAGTAATAAAACAAACATATTTACACAAGAAACACCCTTATATAAACAGACAGTATATAAACACAGATATACAGATGAATAGAAATGACATATTGCACAGTGGAGGTAACAAAGAGTGATAAATAAATAAATACGCATAGTATATATATAATATGTAATGTAATATGTTATGTAATGTAATTAAGTAATATTACACAAGAGGGTTTGATTTAACGTCATTATCAACAGTGATGCAGCCAGTAAGCATCACTGAAGTGCCAATAATATGACGTTAAATTAAACCCTCAAAATTATACAACAACGGTTATTATATTATTCCGCAGTACTAACTGAAGTGAAACTGTGTTGCAGGTTTGGTGTGGTGGTATCACCATAACGACGGGCCTCCAGGTGCCGAGCTTCATGGGTAATTTCCTCTCCACCAATCGGAGCCTCAGCAACCTGTCGCAGTAGATCGACCAATCAGCTGTTTTTGTTTTATTATTTTTAATAACTGTCGTTAATTTATTCACTTTATATTTGTATTCATGAATTTTAATTTAATAAATAAATAATAGGCTATTATATATAAATATCTTTTGAATTATCAAATATGAATTAAAAATGTAAAATAAATGTTATCATATTTAAAGACCTAATGAATTAAGAAAATATATTTTACTAGTTGTTCCTCCCTGCTTTAATTTGAAAGTCTGGACCTGACGCCACAGTTTTAGTTTAAGTGCTTTTACTTTGAAAATGTACTAATATTGTCTGTTAGCTCAGGCTTTTATTTTGACAGATTTTGTCCAGAAAACAGCAAGGTATATAAACGCCGGCCGTATTAAAGTTGTGACCTCGGCGGCTTCCCGTAGAAACAGTTCTTCTAAACGGCGGACCGGTGGTTTCTTTAAAGATAGTAACAGAAAAACTAAACTATTCCCTCTGGCTTTTGTTTTAATGGCTGTAATAAGATGTAATTTGTTGTGAAGTTCCTGTGGAAGTTCTGTTTAATTTGTGTGAGATAATTTTATTATCAAATACTTCACTAGATATGTTGTGTTGTGCATTCCTAATGGCTTTTATTTTGAAGGTTAGGATAGAACGTACTATGATGATGTGGTCATTTTGACCACATGACTGACTTTTATTGCGAGAATAAATATGAAATTTTACTTTTATAGATTTTTCTTGATGTTGAGAATCAGTTTTTATTCAATAAAATGTTGATATCTGACCTGGAATCAGAGTGAATTAAAACTATTTATTGATTCGTCATGTTTGTAAATGTCACATCAGCTCTGACTCAATGTTTTATACATCAACAAATAATATTTTAAATATTCAAGATCCAACCCCATACAGAACCTACACCTGGGACCTTTAGGATGTCTGGTGTCCAAATCTTTTCAGCTCATATTCTCTGAGCTTCATGTTACATTCAACTACGGTGGCTGGAACAGACTGGCATCCATGTAGTAAGAAATGTTATACCAGATGTGTGTGGGTTTCTTTTTTATAACATTATGTCAATGCTGAGTGAATCTGGTTACAATGGTTTACAGTTTCACCAACATCATGTAATCCACATCTGAATAAATATACACAATTAGTGGACTTTAGATTGCCATGACATTGAGATTTAAAAACATTATTATTATATTGATTTCACAACCATGTAGGTGCAGAAAAAATCCCCATGACCTCTGGGCCTATTGAGTTTGGCTGTCACTAAGTGATCCTGCAGATTTGTAGTCTTCCTGAAGGATGCAATGGTCCTGTGGTTCTGTAGCAGCTGACTTCCCTGTGTAAAAGACTGCAAATAGTTTTTAAACCAGCTTAACAAGTTGAACAGTAGAAGGAGAAAATGTTGCAACAAACGGCAGAGAATCAAGAAGAATGGTCTTCAGAGTGAAATACACATTCTAAGAAAGGTCCAACATTACCACCTAGTGGTCAAATCTGAAAACAACAACACAGATCTTGAAGTGCAAATTCTGTGAAATCTGAGCAGCAGTCTCCTTAAAGAAAACCTTTATTTAAAGTATGTGAGTCTGCTGGTAATTACTGTGTTTGAATGTTTCCAGGAAATCCACAGAGTTGTCACTCACAGTTGATTTAAGTTTGATTGATTTATTGTGGTTGTTTAGGTGGTTAAAAAGTCATTAACATCTTCTGTAGAATGGGTCCAGATACCCCAAATATTATCCAAATATCTGAAGTAGTGGGCAGGTTTCTTAATGCAGGATGCCAAGGTCGAGCCTTCCCACTGAAGCCATGAAAATGTTGGCATATGCAGCATCGCAGTCCCTTTAATTTGGAGGAAAGATTTAAAAATCAAATTCAAAACCTTTCCTAGATGCTCAGTGCAGGATGAAATGATATCTCAGCTGAATAAAGTATGTAACACTTCTCTTCTTTTTCTCAGACAAACTGGTGAAGTTTGACTCATGACTAAACATTCAGAAGTTACTGAAAGACTGCTTTAGATCCTCATTCATTCTCCGACATGAGCAACGGGGCAAAAATAACTAACTAACCTCTTCAACAGCAAGGAAGCTTAGAGAAGAGAAAATAAAAGAAAGGAGTGGTTATCTGTAACTTGTGTCCTCTCAGCAGAGATGTGAAGATGTTTTATTCACCAAACAGGAAGTCAGTTAGAACAAACACATCAGAGTTATGAAAATGTAAAGTGTAGAAAAGGCAGAAGACGGATAAAGTGTAAACTTCAACATGTATATTGTGAGAAAATTAAACTCTTTCTTTACTTCAACATGTTGAAATGTTTCTGTAAAGACAGTCCAACAACAGAATTACCTCTAACTGGGACACATTACTCCTCTCTGTTGGTTATTCTGATATAAATTATATGAATATATAAATATATGAAACCTTCAGCTGCTCTGATGTTAATCTGCATTGATGCTGCTCTGTGACAAACAGCAAGAAATACACAGGAATAGTGATTTAAATAACAATAATTAAATAAATAAACTAAATTACTTAGCAATTAAGTTATGTATAGAGACATAATAATGTATATTAAAAATAATGTCTGGAAACATGTTTTAATCACATTCTGTTGGTTTAATGCAGTTTTTAAATGAGGTAAGAAAATATTCTGACAATTAAACTTCACCTCTCCTTTACCCCGCCCCTCTCGGCCTCCGTAGCCCCGCCCCTGTGCTTCCGTAGCTCCGCCCCTCTCGGCCCTGCCAGAGCAAAGCGAAATCTAATGGCCATGCTGCAGCAAACATTTCCCCTTCTCCCTCCGTGAACAGTGCCGGCCCGAGCCTTTTGGGGCCCTAAGCAGAATTTGATTTGGGGGCCCCTTACCACATGTCACAGTACTTGACGATTATTGACACAAATGTCACGCTATAATGTTACATTATAAATGAATACAGTGAGGTTATGTATTAATACAGTGACGGATTATGAACTACTGTCCCCCTGATGCATAAGTAAGTGCCATATTCCTTTTTTTAAGCATGTGTTGTGTTATTGGCCGCCATGCCATATCTATCTATCTGTCTGTCTGTCTGTCTGTCAGTTGATGCTCATCTTTTGGATTGTTATATCCGTACATTGCACACACTCTGTCTACTAAAAACTCACAACTTTTCCACATTCAGAAACCTTTCAGTTCAATTTTCCTTTATTATATATTATTATATCTGTATTTTATTCTATGTGGTGTGTTTTTGGCCGCCGTGCCAACTGTCTTTGATTATCTGTCTCTCATGGCTGCAGTGTCATCACTATCATTCATCTGTGTCTTTCTATTCAGCTTGAATAAATGTTGGTGCAATGTTTTTTCAGATATGTGTGAATGAATGAGTGAGTGAATGGATATATCCATGAATGAAGGTGTGCATAAATTAATGAATAAATGATTGAATGAATGTATCTATGAATAAATAAATAATGAAAGAAAAGAGAGCGTGCCCAGGCTTTGAGCTGTTCAGACTAAATGACTAAATGTTTAATATCTAGACAGATGAAATGAATCTGCTGTGCTCATCTAGCTTCTTAAAAACCTGAAATATGATGACTGAAAACTAACTATTATTAAGTTAAAATACTCAAACAGTGAGCAGGCTTTTATTTTCCTAATCCGCAGAGTTTAAAGCAAGCAAATAAACAATAAATATAATCTATTATAACATAGAAGACAACAGCAGTAAACCATAATAATCAATTGTAATATGGTAAAGTATAGTATTAGTTATAACATTGTGTAGTGGCTATTCTGTTTTAAAATGATAGCCACTGCCCCAGCAATAGAAGAGTGGTTTTAACGCACCTTTGTTCCTTTGTTGTTGATCCAGGCATGTGGTCGTTGTTTGAAAATAATAATTAAACACAAATATCCTACCTATAGAAATAAATCTTATGATCCTACCAAAAAGTTGTAGACTAATGTTTCATGTGTGTTAATCAGAGAAAATAAACAATATTGATAGTTTCTTAAATGACATCAAATAAGATGAAACAGGATGACTAGATAGAAAACTGTTTGGTCTCAACTAAAGCTAGGACTTCCAAAAACCTCCACCCCTGTTTCCAACTTCCCTTTATCAATTATACCACACCCTAGAGTTTAGATTCTCTGCCCGAGCCCGAACCGGGCCCGACCCAACCCAACATTTTACGGCACTATGATCGGGCCGGGCTGGGCCGGGCCGGGCTCTTAAACAAGCTCTGGGTGGATGTCCTGACCTGACTTGAGTGTGAGGTAAACTGGGCTACATCGCGTCTCCCCCCCCTCTGCAGCACTGTTGGCGGCCAATTAGGTGATGGAGACCAGAAAGTCTCCCATATGGTTCCAGGTCTTTGATTATGTTGCTGTCTTGATCTGTTCCCCTCACTATTCAGCTGAGGGGGCTATGGTTCGAGGTTTCGTTTTATGTTTCTTCATTCAGATCATTTGTGATCCGTTCTGAATAAACTAACAGCTGTTTACGTGCTTCGTCCTTGTTGCATTATTCATTAAGATCATTCTGAACAGATTTCTGGAGTTCTAACAACTCTGAGTTGTAGTTAGTTAACGTCAGTTATAACGGCCACGTATTAAAACATTGTCGGGTTTAAATCGGGCTCGGGCTCATAATTACAGTTAATGTAACACAATGTGCACAGGCTCGGGTAGGGTAGGGGGGGCTTGATTTTTCAGGGCCAGATCTTAGCTCTACCACACCCACAATTACTATGGTGCAGCCGATTTGCCAATCAGTTGCCTAACTGTCAATCAAAATCATTATTATTATTATTATTATGTTATGGACATTTCTGTTGGGGTTGTTTATATTTCTGTTGCCTGTTATTATAATTCTGTATGTTTCCTGTTTTGTATATTGTATTCTGTGGACTGTGTATATTTCGTTGTGTATATTTCTGTTTCCTGTTTTATTGTGATAGTCCGTTTTCTGTCTTGTCATGTCTAGTTTTGCTTCCTGTGTTTTCCCGCCGGTGTGATTGTCCAATGTGCTCCACCTGTTCCCCAGCCCTGGTGTCACCTGTCCCGTGTATGCTCGTTACCTAGTTTATTTAGCCCCTGTGTTTCCTTTATCTCTTGTCAGATCGTTTTGTGTCTTAGTCCTGTCAGTTTGTGTGTGTTTGTGTGCTTTCTCCGTGTCTGTTCTGGTCACTTTCTACCCTTCCTGTATTTCCCTGGTTTTTTTACTCCCTTGGTTTTTTGGATGCCTTTTACTTATTTTGGAATTGTTTTTTGCCTTCCTTGGTTCATTTTTGTGTTTTGATTAATAAATACTCGAGCTCAAACCTTTTCTTGCCTGCCTGCCTCTCCTTGCATTTGGGTCCTTTAATTCCCGGAATCGTATATATGGGAAGTTTTAAAATAATAAATATTGTTCTTTAAATATAAACAAAAACTGCTTTTATAGCTCCTACACACTGATAACAATATCAATATTAATAATAATAATAATAATAATATAGTATCAGATGAAATAAATGTGAAGTATAATATGTCAAGACTAGGCTATAGTTTAATACTCTACGCTGCACACTGTCAGGCAGAGGGACTCTCATCCCTCATCCCTCAGGAACAGAATGATGAAAAGTTTTAGTGGCTTTTAAACCTTTTTCATACTGTGGTAAACCTGAAACCGGTAACAGGCCCATGCCTACTATAAATGGTATTTTTGTTTGCAGTATCAGACAGTACTGGACTCTTCCGGTAAACCTGCTGCTCTTTTGAGTGCTTTAGTGGCATTGCCCTGACTCCTTGAACAAGCTGCAGAGATGCTCTCCCTCTCTACTGAGGCCTGTTAACGTAGCAGCAGCAGTTAAACTGTATTTCACACTATGATGGTTACATTTGCTATTAATCCGCGGTTCACATGCATGCCAAACCGTAGTGGTGGTCCGTTACACTACTGTAGGCCTATAGGGTATGCAACATCACTGACAACTTCATTCAGAATGTTTTGTATTCATAACAGTATTGTATTATTGTACAAATTATCTACAACAGTAACAGCAGTTACCTTATATAAGACACACAAAATATTTCAACTACGGAGCAAAATGATACTGTTATGCCCTGTTCATACTAATCAAATGAACTGGTCAATGTGGTCAAGTGTAGTCGGATGTTAGTGGTTAGGGATAAGGGATGAAGTCAGATGTCGGTAGGGGTACCGATAGCTGTTCAGTGTTTGTGAAACTTTTTCACTAGTAGTTGGCACTACGTTCACCAAATTATTGAATCGAGTTCCTGGGCTCAATAGGAGCCCAGAGATATGAGAAGCATGTGTGTAGGCAAATATATGAATTTAAAACCAATTAAAACCAATTGAAATAAATATGTTTGAATTCAAGTTCATAACTCCTGAATTGTGATAAGTAGGGACCTGACATTTTTTGAGTATGTGTTTGAGCACAACCCAACCTTTTCTGCATTGAATCTGACATGACTTTTGCTTGTGGTGAGGGTAAACCTGGGATCAGCATATGGGCTGATGGACTCAGATTGTGTAAAGGTTAATGTTATAAGTTAAACAAACACACTACAGAACAACAATAAGTTAAACAGTTATCCTTACAGTTAAACTGTAAGGATAACTGTTAGATCAGGGTTAGTAAAATCAACTGTCCAAGCTGTTCTTATATGAATAGGTAGAATGTTCCAGAGGTTTGGAGCAGCCGCTACAAAGGCTCGGTCACTTTTATTTTTTAACCTGGATCTGGGCACATTGAGGAGCATCTGATTGGAAGACCTCAGTGCTTTGACAGGTGTGTGGACATGTAAAAGCTCCGATAAATAAGAAGGCGACAACCCATTTAAAATCTTATAAACAAGCAATACAATTTTAAAATCAATCCTGAAACAAACAGGAAGCCAGTGGAGCGAGGCCAAAACAGGTGTAATGTGGTCACGTTTTTTGGTCCCGGTTAAAAGTCGAGTTGCTGCGTTCTGGACTAACTATAACCGATGAAGGGATGACTGATCCAATCCAACACACAAAGAGTTACAGTAGTCTAAACGGGATGTAATAAATGCATGTATGACTCTTTCAAAGTCTTTGCGTAGCAGGTAAGGCTTGACCTTAGCCAAGAGTCTCAGCTGGATGAAACTGGTTTTAACAACAGAACTAATCTGTTTTTCAAATTTAAAAGCACTGTCAAAAATCACACCCACATTCTTGGTAAAAGGTCGAATATGTGAACCTAAAGTACCAAGAGCATCTACACAGGTGGAGTGAAACTGGCTCAAACTGCTGGAAGACAGCTGGGCATGAAGGGGGAACAGAGGGGTCACTGGTAGAAACAGTGGATGAAATGCTCAGACCAGCAATTTTATCAATGAAGTGTTTCAAAAATAGTGCTCCGTTTCAGCACCATGGACAGCCTCCCTCTGTTTTAGTAATAATGTTTTTTTCAGCACCATCAACAGCCCCCCTCTGTTTTAGTAATGATGCTCCGTTTCAGCACCATGGACAGCCCCCCTCTGTTTTAATAATAATGCTCCGTTTCAGCACCATGGACAGCCTCCCTCTGTTTTAGTAATAATGCACCGTTTCAGCACCATGGACAGCCCCCTCTGTTTTAATAATAATGCTCCGTTTCAGCACCATGGACAGCCCCCCTTCTGTTTTAGTAATAATGCTCTGTTTCAGCACCATGGACAGCCTCCCTCTGTTTTAGTAATAATGCACTGTTTCAGCACCATGGACAGCCCCCCTCTGTTTTAGTAATGATGCTCCGTTTCAGCACCATGGACAGCCCCCCTCTGTTTTAATAATAATGCTCCGTTTCAGCACCATGGACAGCCTCCCTCTGTTTTAGTAATAATGCACCGTTTCAGCACCATGGACAGCCCCCCTCTGTTTTAATAATAATGCTCCGTTTCAGCACCATGGACAGCCCCCTTCTGTTTTAGTAATAATGCTCTGTTTCAGCACCATGGACAGCCTCCCTCTGTTTTAGTAATAATGCACCGTTTCAGCACCATGGACAGCCCCCCTCTGTTTTAGTAATAATGCTCTGTTTCAGCACCATGGACAGCCTCCCTCTGTTTTAGTAATAATGCACCGTTTCAGCACCATGGACAGCCCCCCTCTGTTTTAGTAATAATGCTCTGTTTCATATTTTTAAAAACATGAAGAGAAACTGGACCAAAAACACACAAACTGTTAGTAAAGTGGAGATATTTGTCCAGTTTTTTTGTTCAGGATGTGTCTGTGTTTACCCTGACAGACACAGACATTCACAAAAACATTTAATATGACCGTCCAATAATCTCACATGCTGTTTATTATTATTCTCATAGTTTTATGATTTAACCAAGTAGATTTACTCCAGTACTGTACTTGAGTCCAAATGTTGAGGTATTTGTACTTTACTTGAGTCTTTTCTTTTCATGCCACTTTCTACTTCTACTCCGCTACATTTCAGAGAGAAATATTGTACTTTTTACTCCACTACATTCATCTGTTACAGCTTTTGTTACTAGTTACTTTAGTTACTCCACTACATTCATTTGTTACAGCTTTAGTTACTAGTTACTTTACACATTCAGATTTCTGCACACAACACATGTAGTTTATAAAATCTGATGTTTTATTCTAAAGTAAACTAGCCAACAATATAGCGGCCTACAAGTCCAGCTGAGATGATGAGACCATTAAACACAGAACTGGTTGGATCCTTTACACTTTCTACAATGTTTCAAAACTTTAACTATATTTTTCAGCGCAGCTTTTTGCAGATGCTGTGGTCCTGATGGCATCATCGGCCTGTGACCTTCAGCACTCACTGGATCAGTTCGCAGCCGAGTGTGAAGCGGCTGGGATGAGGATCAGCACCTCTAAATCTGAGGCCATGGTTCTCAGCAGGAAACCGATGGAGTGCCTTCTCCATGTAGGGAATGAGTCCTTACCCCAAGTAAAGGAGTTCAAATACCTTAGGGTCCTATTCGCGAGTGAGGGGACAATGGAGTGGGAGATTGGTCGGAGAATCGGTGCAGCGGGTGCGGTATTACATTCAATTTATCGCACCGTTGTGACGAAAAGAGAGCTGAGCCAGAAGGCAAAGCTCTCAATCTACCGGTCAGTTTTTGTTCCTACCCTCACCTATGGTCATGAAGGCTGGGTCATGACCGAAAGAACAAGATCCAGGGTACAAGCGGCCGAAATTGGTTTCCTCAGGAGGGTGGCTGGCATCTCCCTTAGCGATAGGGTGAGAAGCTCAGTCATCCGTGAGGAGCTCGGAGTAGAGCCGCTGCTCCTTCGCGTCGAAAGGAGCCAGTTGAGGTGGTTCGGGCATCTGGTTAAGATGCCCCCTGGGCGCCTCCCTAGGGAGGTGTTCCAGGCACATCCAGCTGGGAGGAGGCCTCGGGGAAGACCCAGGACTAGGTGGAGGGATTATATCTTCAACCTGGCCTGGGAATGCCTCGGGATCCCCCAGTCGGAGCTGGTTAATGTGGCTCGGGAAAGGGAAGTTTAGGGTCCCCTGCTGGAGCTGCTGCCCCCGCGACCCAATACCGGATAAGCGGACGAAGGATGGATGGAACTATATTTTTCTGATGATACTTACACACTTTTACTGAAGTAACATTTCCAATGCAGGACTTTTACTGTAACAGAGTAAAGTATACAGTGTGGCATTAGTACTTTTACTGCAGTACAGGATCTGAATACTTCTTCCAGTGCTGTTGACAACAATAAAAGCAGACATAGTGTTGACCATGGTAGATGATAGGGGCTGGCTGCAGTTCAGTAAACAGTTTACTTGAGTTGAAGATTATAGAATATGGGATTAATTCCTAGGTAGCGTATTATCTTCATTAATAAAATCTTCTACCACATTATGAGTCAGAAAGAAAAGTCTGGAGAATGTCTCAGAGACAAAGTCATCTTTGTGTTGACGGTAGTTATCAAACTTTTATCTAAAAGATACAAAAACATGCCCTCAACTGGATGCAAAAGTAAAATTTTCATCCTTACTCTGTCCATTTATGGGATCGTAATAATAGTAATTATTAGACATGTTCCTGCAGATGGGAGAGCCAATTTTGTTCATGTGTTTAGCTTGCTAAATTGCAAGCTTGACAGGATGTGCTGTGGGCTCGGATTTGAGGCATTGCAGAGGTGGTAGCTCTCCTCTGAGACATACCACAGACAGAGGTTGCTGGGGCTTGGGAGGGTGTCGTAGGTGGACCTTATGAGGAAACTCAGCCTGGCTTGGCGGATCTTCCACATGTCAGCCCAACCTACGGTCCTGCTTATTACTCCTTCCCAGGTCGTTAGGGCTTTGATCAGATCAAGGTCTTTGATCTGATAGTTCTCCTCCTCTGTCCTGACCACCTCGGAAATCACTAGCTCTTTCCTTCGGTGAGTTGTAACATTACTGTATTAGCTATATGCTTATCTGACAAGTCGGCTCTATACAGTTTCCCAAGGCTCCGGACGGGTTGTTCTGCCAGTGTTGGGATGTTCTCATTGTTCACGTGATCATTTCTGGCTCCTTTGCGTATGGAGAGACTCTGGGACTTAGAAGGTTTTAACTTCATCCTGGCCCAACTAAGGAGTTCTTCAAACGTCTTCATTAGCCGGTTAGTACAGACTGCTGTTTGAAGAAGGGTGGTTACATCATCCATGTAACTCTGCAGGGCTGGGAGTCGTTGGCCTGACTCTCCTCTCACCCCTCGGACCATCTGTCTCCCACAGATGAGAATGATTTCAAAGGCTGCTGTGAAGAGGATGGGAGAGACTGAGCAACCCATTGCAATGCCTTTCTCTAGGTGGTGCCAGCCTGTCATTGCATCCTGTGTTGTGTAGCAAACAGTGAAGCTGCTGAAATAATTGGAAATGAGGTTCCGAATGCTGGGTGGTATGTGAAAGAATTCCAGGGCAAAGGTGATTAGCTGATGGGGAACAGAACCATAGGCGTTCTCCAGATCCAACCAAAGTACATGGAGGTCTTGTTTTTCCTGCTTGGCTGTCTGAATCTGCTCCCAGATCATGGTTGAGTGTTCCACACAACCGGAAAACCCTGGGACGCCTGCTTTCTGGCAACTGGTGTCAATGTAACAGTTGTTCAGGAGGTAGTTGGTTAAACGCTTGGCCACCACAGAAAAGAATATTTTCCCTTCCACGTTTAGAAGTGCAATGCCTCTAAACTGGTTGATGTTGAAGGAATTTTGTTCTTTTGGGATGAAGGTTGTCACTGCTCGGCTCCATTCTGAGGGGATGCCCTGGGCCTTCCACGCTACTCTCATCAGACTCCAGAGTAGCTTCAGCACCATGGGGCAGTTCTTATAAACCTTGTAGGGCACGCCATTGGGACCTGGTGCAGAGGCAGACCTTGCCCTGTCTACCACTAGCTTGACTTCAGTCCATTTGGGTGGTGTCATGTCCAATTCGACGGCTGGCTCAGCAGGACGAGGCACATGCCCTGGCGACCCAAGAGGGATGTTCTTCTCTTGGTCAGTTAGCTGGTTCTTGATGTGTTCCTCAAGCTCCAGCTCGGTGGCTTCCAGCCTCCCGCTCTTCTTCTCTTCCAACAGGCTTCAGGTATATTTGAAAGGAGCCCGAAAGGAACTCGCTTGCTCCTTCTCTTTCTTGCCTCTTTCCTTCCGGATCCACTCTGCCCTTCTCAGGGTTGCAAACCTGCTTCTGATCTGGTCCCAGAGCACTTTCAGAGCCTCCTTTTCATTCTCATCTGTTTTTGGCCAGGACCTTCTAAGCAGCCTCCTCTCCTTCACAAACTTGTGAATCTCTCGCTCACACCTTCCCACCTCCCTAAGGATGTTCTTCCTCCCCATAAACAATGCTGCCAAAGAGGTTTAGCTTGGTGATTGTGCTGCCTTGTAGCGAATTCTCAAGGATGGTGTGCAGATCTCGATTGAAGCTTTCCCAGGCCGATTTTTTGATAGATTTTGGGCATTTGACTTTGGCTTGTCTGGTTGGTCTCTCCCTTGCTTGTCTTGTGGGATTGCTGCTGGGTGTATCTGCGTGACACTCACACTCTGGGCTTTGTGCCTGTTGTTGGCTTTGGGCCTGTTGCTGGTACGGCTGCTCCACCTCCCTGTGACCATCCGCAACGGTGAAATCAGTAACGCTGTGGTGCTTAACCCTGCTCTGACTTCCCCTTGTCTGACCTGCTTGCGCAGTGCAAGTTTGCCTTTGGTCCTTCCCTCCGCATTTAGCCTTCCTTTGGTGTATCTGCAGGCCCCTGTACGTTGTCACATTCGACCACCCGCAGCTGTATCTCCTCAGCATCCTTTGGTCGTTAGTCGTTTCAGTGCCGGTCGGTTCCGTGTTATCTTTCCTATTTGGTCCATCTTCCATCCCGCCTCTCGGTGGACCTTCGGGCTGTCTTTCTTTATTTGTGCTTGGACAATAATCCACACATTAGTGCATGATTAAAATAAATGTTGTAGTTGCAGCTCTTTGAGAAGAGTAAGTGGAAGATCCTTAATGCCTAGCGCAATGGTTCCTGCAACCAAGAAGTTAACATGATAACTTATAAAAAGCTACTTGAGTGCAGGAGAGGAAGGAAGCCTGAAATCTTCTTCAGAGTCCTCCCCTAATGTTGGAGCCGACATTATGATTTAGATATTAACTTTTATTTAGATGAATGGTGCATAAATATATTGATATTGAAAGGAAAGCTAGCCATTATAAACATGTCATATATATATAGTATAGTGGAGTTGTGTTAATTGGTTTTGGTACGTGGCATATCGTCACACCCGTTTGACAATTAGCTGATTGATCAATAATTGCATCATATTTTGGTGTGTCATTCAGGCGCCTTCCAAGACAAGGACAAGAAAGGAACAAATATGTTGTTTGATAGTTGCTCCTTACGTAATACAAAAGAGAGAAAAACACATAACTTTAACACATACAAATATATACATATTATATACAGCAAAACGATTAAAAAACAAAAATGTATGTATGTCATTGAAGGTTGCAGGTTCAAACCTGGTGAGCAGCATTGAATGCTAACTTCTGAAACCCAAAACAAAGAAGTCAAATATGATATGAAAGGTACCCAAGTTGGGTTCAAACTTTCTTGCTACCAGAGCAAAATGAAGTAAATACAGGAATGTAATCACAGAAACAATAAATTAATACACATTTGTATTTAATTTTTTTATTTAGTGCCATTTTTTTGGATGGAAACTATCTTTTGTGTGCATTTTATGGCATGTACAGACATTTGAACGTACTATACTACGACTTTTTATTAACATTTTTACGACAAACTATAATATGTCTTTTTTCAACATACTATACTATGACTTTATATTAACTTGTATGACATACTACAATATGTCTTTTTTAAAAAATCTTTTTTCAACATACTATACTATGACTTTTTATTAACTTTTACGACATACTATAATGTCTTTTTTATATATTTTTTCAACATACTATACTATGACTTTTTATTAACTTTTACGACATACTACAATATGTCTTTTTTCATTTAAACATACTGTACTAAGTCAGATAGCTCAGGGTGATTAGAGAGTGATTGGGAGACAAAGAAGAAAAAGAGAAAAAGACAAACATGTCACAAACATAGACCGATTTGTTAGGTCAGATAGCTCAGTGGTTTAAGACAATGATTTCCAGCTGCTGGAACTCTAACCCTGCAGAGATCTGAGGAGCAGTTAACCATAGTCCTCATAAATCCATCAGAGTTTACAACGCCAACACAAAGAGAGAGGAAGGGGACGGACATCCGGCCCAAATGAGGGACATCCAGCGGCACCGGAGCAATCCCGGAAGTGGAACGTCATGGATATGTCCCTGTTTTCTGCCCCTGTGAAGCCGTTTTGTCTTTAAAAAGCTTTAATTTATATAACCAATATAAAACATTATTTAAAGTATGGTTTAAACACATGCGGTTAGTCTCATACAGTTTTTAAACAAGGTTAGGAGATGCTTTGACAAGCCCTTTGAATTAAACTTGAGATCAACCCACCCTCTCAGTATCTGTAGCACCGCCCTCTCAGCATCACCAGCCCCTCCCCTCTTCCTCCATAGTGCCCTCCCAATAGGCCTCTGTAGCCCCGCCCCTCCCAGCCTGTAGTTTAGAGAGCAGCCGAGGCCAGCAGCTGTAGAGCAGACAAACATTTCCAGTTCTCCCTCCGTGAGTTACTCCGTGAGAGATTATTGGAACCAAACCGGAGCCGCTGAGCGGTGAGACTCTGGAGAAACTAACAGAGCCGGTTCCGGTGAATTTGACTGTTGGTGTTCAGTTTAAACAACAGGTTGAGTTCAGTCAGCAATCAGCTCATTAATCAATCAGCGTTACCTGCTCATTGATGTTCAGTCCGTCATCTGTCTGCTGCAGTTTGTTGTTTCGGTAAAACAGAGAATTTTGAGTTAATATAGTGTATGGTTATATTGTTCTGACAAAATAAGGGAAATGACTCTGAAATATTTAGAGAGTTTATTTTGTGTTTATTGGAAAAACACTTCCCCCACCTCCACGTTAACTTAACTTCTGTGGAGGAAAGCGGAGGAAATTTCTGTCGTAAGCTAACTTACAAGGACACCTACAAGCTAATTAACGTGACTCAGGTTGATGCTACCTGCTAGCATGCTACCCACTCAGGCTAAGCAGTATTTTGGAGAGTGCTACTCCCCGACCTGTGGATGAAACCAAATCCCAAAAAATGACTACAGCTCTTGCTAAACGGGTGGCAACTAACTGCAGACCTGTCAGCATCATAGAGGACTTGGGTCTTAAAGACTACAGTTGGCATGTTCTGACCCATCTCATTGCCGTTGAGTAGGACAGCAGCCCCACACTGGAACTGCTGCAGAGTCCAAACGCTGTCTCATTAACCGCTGATCACTGGACGTCAGTGAGGAATCTACATTATTTAGGAGTTACTAAACACTAGATGGACTCTAGTAAGGATAGGGATCTTTAGTTTTTAGTTCGGGACTTGGAGGAATTGTGCAATAATGACAGATTCACACATTTTTCTTTTGTTTACAGTAAATAAATAATTACAAATCTTAAAGTCAAGTTCATAAAGTCACTTTCTTTGCATTCATTTGATTCCCAGTTAAGATCCTCTGATAAGAACGGCTTTCATTGTTAATATGAACTTAATAACTGTTCTGAGACGCTAAATAATAGAATTTTAATCATTTGATAAAATATGTGATTAATGGCGATTAACTATAGAACTTCAGCGATTACTTCTCCGGGAACCATCACCTTATCGTGGTGGAGAGGTTTGTGTGTCCCTATGAACCTGAGGGCTGTGTTGTCTGGAGCTTTGTGCTCCTGGTAGGGTCTCCCAAGGCAAAGTGGTCTCAGGTGAGGGGCCAGACAAAGAATGGTTCAAAAATCCTATGAAACATCGAGGAAGGGATGAAGTGACCCTGCCCGGAGGAAGCCTGGGGCCCCCGTCTGGAGCCAGGCCCAGATGGAGGGCTCGTCAGCGAGCGTCTGGTGGCCGGGTTTGCCATGGAGCCCGGCCGGGCACAGCCCGAAAAAGCTACGTGGCGGACATCTCTCCATCCCATGGGCCCACCACCTGTGGGAGGAACCGCTGGGGTCGGGTGTGCAGTGAAGGTCAGGGGCCTCGACGGACCAGACCTGGGCAGCAGAGGCTGGCTCTGGGGACGTGGAATGTCACTTCTCTGTGGGGGAAGGAGCCGGAACTTGTGCGGGAGGTGGAGCGCTACCGGTTAGATCTGGTGGGGCTTACCTCTACGCACAGTCTTGGTTCTGGAACCATACTCCTGGATAGGGGTTTAACCCGGTGGACGAGAGGGTCGCCTCCCTACACCTGCGGGTTGTGGGGGGGAAAACTCTGACTGTTGTTTGTGC
Source organism: Sander vitreus (assembly GCF_031162955.1). Taxonomy (NCBI): domain Eukaryota; kingdom Metazoa; phylum Chordata; class Actinopteri; order Perciformes; family Percidae; genus Sander; species Sander vitreus. Next base: position 41,833 of record NC_135870.1, on the reverse strand, counting down.
ATATGCACCAAACAAGAGCCTTCTTGGAGACCCTGAGTGGAGTCCTGCATGGGGCTCCAGTCGGGGACTCCATAGTTCTGCTGGGGGACTTCAACGCGCACGTGGGTAATGATGGAGACACATGGAGAGGCGTGATTGGGAAGAACGGCCTCCCTGATCTAAACCAGAGTGGTTGTTTGTTGTTGGACTTCTGTGCTAGTCATGGATTGTCTATAATGAACACCATGTTCGAACATAGGGATGCTCATAAGTGTACTTGGTACCAGAGCACCCTAGGCCAAAGGTCAATGATCGATTTTATAATCATTTCATCTGATCTGAGGCCGTATGTTTTGGACACTCAGGTGAAGAGAGGGGCGGCGCTGTCAACCGATCACCATCTGGTGGTGAGTTGGGTCAGGGGGTGGGGGAAGACTCTGGACAGACCTGGTAAGCCCAAACGGGTAGTGCGGGTAAATTGGGAACGTCTGGAGGAGGCCCCTGTCCGACAGACTTTCAACTCACACCTCCGGCGGAGCTTTTCGTGCATCCCTGTGGTGGCTGGGGGCATTGAACCCGAGTGGACAATGTTCAAAGTTTCCATTGCTGAAGCTGCGGTGAGGAGCTGTGGTCTTAGGGTCTTAGGTGCCTCAAGGGGCGGTAATCCACGAACACCGTGGTGGACACCGGTGGTCAGGGAAGCCGTCCGACTGAAGAAGGAGTCTTTCCGGGATATGTTATCCCAGACGACTCCGGAGGCAGTTGCAAGGTACCGAAGGGCCCGAAGGGCTGCAGCCTCTGCCGTGAAAGAGGCAAAACAGCGTGTGTGGGAGAAGTTCGGAGAAGACATGGAGAAGGACTTTCGGTCGGCACCAAGGTACTTCTGGAAAACCGTTCAGGAGGGGGAAGTGGGGAACCATCCAAGCTGTGTACAGTAAGGATGGGACGCTGTTGACCTCAACTGAGGAGGTAATAGTGCGGTGGAAGGAGCACTTTGAGGAACTCCTAAATCTGACTAATACGCCCTCTATGGTAGAGGCAGAGCTGGAGGATGAGGGGGGATTGGCATCAATTTCCCTGGTGGAGGTTGCTGAGGTAGTTAAACAACTCCACAGTGGCAAAGCCCCAGGAATTGATGAGATCTGTCTAGAAATGCTTAAAGCTCTGGGTGTGGAAGGGTTGTCTTGGTTGACACGCCTCTTCAACATTGCGTGGAAGTCTGGGACGGTGCCTAAGGAGTGGCAGACCGGGGTGGTGGTTCCCCTTTTTAAAAAGGGGGACCAGAGGGTGTGTGCCAATTACAGGGGTATCACACTTCTCAGCCTCCCCGGTAAAGTCTACTCCAAGGTGCTGGAAAGGAGGGTTCGGTCGATAGTCGAATCTCAGGTTGAAGAGGAACAATGCGGATTCCGTCCTGGTCGTGGAACAACGGACCAGATCTTTACTCTCGCAAGGATCCTGGAGGGAGCCTGGGAGTATGCCCAACCAGTCTACATGTGTTTTGTGGATCTGGAGAAGGCGTATGACCGGGTGCCCCGGGAGATACTGTGGGAGGTGCTGCGGGAGTACGGGGTGAGGGGGTCCCTTCTCAGGGCCATCCAATCTCTGTACGACCAAAGCGAGAGCTGTGTCCGGGTTCTCGGCAGTAAGTCAGACTCGTTTCAGGTGAGAGTTGGCCTCCGCCAGGGCTGAGCTTTGTCACCAATCCTGTTTGTAGTATTTATGGACAGGATATCGAGGCGTAGTCGGGGTGGAGAGGGGTTGCAGTTCGGTGGGCTGGGGATCTCATCGCTGATTTTTGCAGATGATGTGGTCCTGATGGCATCATCGGCCTGTGAGCTTCAGCACTCACTGGATCGGTTCACAGCCGAGTTGTGAAGCGGCTGGGATGAGGATCAGCACCTCTAAATCGGAGGCCATGGTTCTCAGCAGGAAACCGATGGAGTGCCTTCTCCAGGTAGGGAATGAGTCCTTACCCCAAGTGAAGGAGTTCAAGTACCTTGGGGTCTTGTTCGCGAGTGAGGGGACAATGGAGCGGGAGATTGGTCGGAGAATCGGCACAGCAGGTGCGGCATTACATTCAATTTATCGCACCGTTGTGACGAAAAGAGAGCTGAGCCAGAACTAACCCTAACCCTTAGGTATTTAATGAGTTCATTTAAACCTTTACCTGTGTCTCTTTTTAATATTAAGTAAATATATAAATAAAACTAGTTTCTTTTAACAACAGTCACAAAGAGCTTTACACAAAACAGACAACAAAGAATCACTTTAACACTATTTATTATTATAACAATAATAATAATAATAACAACCATAATAATTACTAATGGTAATAATACAGTTAAACTTACTAATACTTTACATTACCTAACCATTCTATATATATATATAGAAGAGAACTATAGAAGTATTTAAGTATAGAACTATACAACTAAAAACATCTATAGTTCTCTTCTATACTTCTATAGTTTGTTCTGTGGATAACTGATATAATCATATTTTGCAATAAGTGTGTGTCTGGATTAAAAATTAATACTTATGTAGGATATAAGTGAAAAACATTTTTTATAAAATCTAGAATGGTTAGGTAATGTAAAGTATTATTAAGTTTAACTGTATTATTACCATTAGTAATTATTATTATTATTATTGTTATTATGAATAAATAGTGTTAAAGTGATTCTTTGTTGTCTGTTTTCTGTAAAGCTCTTTGTGACTGTTGTTAAAAGAAACTAGTTTTATTTATATATTTACTTAATATTAAAAAGAGACACAGGTAAAGGTTTAAATGAACTCATTAAATACCTAATATAATACATATAAAATATATTAATAAACAGCATTATTTAAAACATGTTTTATTCTCATGCTGTAGATCGCCCCGCATCCTCTGGGCTTCTGTAGGTCTCCTTTATAAGCCCCGCCCATCCCGGCTGCTGTAACTTCAGAGCCGCGAAACCTAACGGCCATGTTAAATGGCGGATCATTCTACCTCCCTAAAGACCAAACGGAGCCGCTGCCCGCTGGAACTGTGGACGCACTAACGGAGATATGTCGGTGTTACTGTGGAGGCAGAAACGGAGACGTTTCGGGTGAGTTTTCTGTGTTTGTGTCGACTTCAAACAAAGTTCGACGTCCCCGCCGAGTGAACAGGGCTGAGTGAACAGGTAGATTTCATGAAGTTGCAGTTCCTCTCCAAACAGGAGAAAACTGCTCCTCCTCCATGTTAACTTCACTGACTAATATTTTATTAGGCTATACATTTCAATTTGTTATAAATAATTTAGACTTTATTTTTAAATGTGTATGGCCTATTCTGATTGGCTGTTTGTTTTTTTAAATGTAATGATGCAAGGTATTTCGGTGACGTACCCCCTAGAGCCGTTAGAGCTGTTAAAGCGGTTAGTATAGCCGTTAGAGCCGTTAACGTCTCTCCAGCCAAACCCGAACCGTCCCCCGCCTGTCTGCTCCACCGGTACCGGTAGAGCCGTTAACGTCTCTCCAGCCAAACCCGAACCGACCTCCGCCTGTCTGCTCCATCGGGGTAGAGCCGTTACGTTAACGTCTCTCCAGTAAGTAAATTGTCCTCAGTATTGTGTGTGTGTAATAATTTATTTTTAAACTTGTATGGCCTATTCTGATTGGCTGTTGGCTTTAAATATGATGCAAAGAGTTTTCGGTGACGTGTGTGTGTGTGTCTTGGTGTGTGTGTGTCTTGGTGTGTGTGTGTTTGTCGGTGTGTGTTTGTCGGTGTCTGTGTTAGTGTGTGTCTGTGTTAGTGTGTGTGTGTTAGTGTCTGTAAACAGAAGGTAATAAACGTTTATTTCTATCTATCAGTTCATTACCTCATGTTTACTAAGATAACAGTTTATATCTGTGTTTCCTCTGTGTTGATAGCATAGTGGCGGCCCCCCATGGTATCAGAAATAGGACAGATGCACAACAGGGTTTCTGCTATGTACACCATGCACCCCGCTCCTTCAGCTGATTATGAAAAGTCATAAAGTCGTAGCGCAGTCTGCTCTACTGAACTCAAGCCACTGTCATCCGCTCCCCCCCCAGGGTGAGCTCTCTCTCTCTTCCCCTAGGGTGAGCTCCCCAGGGTGAGCTCTCCCCCCCTTTAGGGGTGAGCTCTCCCCCAGGGTGAGCAGAGCAACGTCATCACTCACAAAGTCATGGTAACCAAATGAACAACAGGGCGAGTACTACTTCACTCAATAATTAACAGCGACGAAAGCCGCGACATCAAATCCACACAGATGAGACAAGAAGTAACGTTAGCTAACGTTAGCCACGCTGCTGTGACGGCCCCTCTGACTCCCGCTGCAGGAGTCTGTGTGTATCCTCCGACACGCTGTAGTAACGTTACTGATTTAAAACTGTTTTCCAGGTTGGTGGGGGTGCATACCGCTCCAAACCAACATGAGAAACGTAGCTAGTAATGTTCAGTCAGCGTTTAGTTTTGTTGTTAAACTGTGAGTAAAATGAGCGCTGACGTTAAATCACCCTACGGTACCGTCTATCTGCTGGATGGTTTCAAGCTAACGGTCGGTAGCTAACGTTAGCAGATAAGCCCGTACTCTGACGTCCAACACCCCATTTAATGTGTGTTTGTTGTTGAATCCCACAGGAGTTCCAGAAGAAGATGAACACTGAACCTTTCTGATAGAAGTTCACCAGACAACAGGATGTCTTTCTTTAATTCCCTCATCAGGTGAGAAGACATCAGCTATTCAGTAATGCTGCTCATATTTCTGGTTTTTAAAGTGCCCATATTAAGACTGTTTCAACAAGTTAAAATAGGTCTGAGTTCTCACATCCCTCTATTACCCTCTGTTTCAGTCCCTTTCAGTGTGTGCTGTTTCTGCTGCTCATTACATATTCCATGAGCTGCTGCTTATTTGTCCACGCCCCACTCATTAACTGTTACCGTGGTAACGGGGAGAGTGTAGCCTAACTGTACCCGATCTGTGCTGCCTGCACAATCCGTCATGCACATGCTGTTACGTCAGTTCTACTTTACTTGTGCTCATTTAAAATACAATCAATCAATACTTGTCTTTATTGTAATTACTGTAATGTCTTAATTTAGCTGTAGCCTGATTTTCCCAGTGTTTAGTTTGAGTTAACGTTATTTTAGACTGAATCAAGCTGTCAGCTCGAAAAACCGTTTAATATATACACACCCAAAAACTTAGACACAGACAAAACAGTTCATTTAATGGATTTATTTTTTGAATGCCAAGCTCTAATCAATTCAACATCTCTTTCGCCTCTGTCTCCCTGCTTGTCTTTTGCTTTCCCTCTCCTCCTCCTCATCACTCCCTCTCCTCCTCCTCATCTCTCCCTCTCCTCCTCCTCATCTCTCCCTCTCCTCCTCCTCCTCTCTTCCTCTCCTCTCTTCCTCCTCTCTTCCTCTCCACTTCCTCCTCTCTTCCTCTCCTCTTCCTCATCACTCCCTCTCCTCTTCCTCATCACTCCCTCTCCTCTTCCTCATCACTCCCTCTCCTCTTCCTCATCACTCCCTCTTCCTCATCACTCCCTCTCATCCTCCTCCTTATCTCTCCCTCTCCTTATCTCTTCCTCTCCTCCTCATCTCTTCCTCTCCTCCTCATCTCTCCCTCTCCTCATCTCTCCCTCTCCTCATCTCTCCCTCTCCTCATCTCTCCCTCTCCTCCTCCTCCTCCTCCTCCTCATTTCTCCCTCTCCTAATCTCTCATCTCCTTCTCCTCATCTCTCCCTTCTGATGATGCTAGTGCAGCCTCTATTTGTTCCTTAGTCCGTGTTAAAAGACAGCAAACACAAGAAAAAGATGTTTACCGTTATGAATGCTATAACGTAACGTTACGTTATACCTTGTACATGGGTAACTACTCATACATTATTTGAGCTTTCATTTAACGTTGCTAGTGAAGTTAACAAGGTGCAGCTTTACCTCCCATCCTGTAGCTACAACTGATAAACGCACCAATTTCTAAATCTCTGCTAAGGTTACACATGTACAGTAACAACATAAAAAGAGATGAAAATGCCACCAGACAGTAAACTTTACAAACACAAATGGCCCAAAAGACAGCAACCCAGCTAACAGCCTAATGTTAAATGATAGGTCCAGTTAGCTTGGGGTGTGTCCACGTAATTATTATAGAAATTTGTACCAGCATTAAAGCGTTAAGCTTTACATTGCTGTAACACATTTCCACGGTCGTGGAAGGATATGTATGCTCTGATGGGAGGGGTGGTGGCAGGATACGCATGGTCTGATGGGAGGGGTGGTGGAAGGAAGACGCATGGTCTGATGGGAGGGGTGGTGGAAGGGATACGCATGGTCTGATGGGAGGGGTGGTGGAAGGATACGCATGCTCTGATGGGAGGGAGTGGAGGAAGAATACGTATGCTTTGATGGGAAGGGTGGTGGAAGGATACGTATGCTCTGATGGGAGGGGTGGCGGGTGAAATATTGAAATGTTTCGGCCGATGACGTAGAAAGCCCTGCTGATTTTGACCAGCTCACCCAGAGACTGAAGGCAGGATACATTCAGAAACTGTATCTCACTCAAAACAGCATGGATGGTTTGAATGCGTGTGGAAGCAGCAGAGACACAAAATAACACCCCAAATCCCAGAAAATAATTTTTTTCATACAATGGTCACTTTTAATGAAAATGTTTTGTGTCAAACAGAACGTGAAACCATATCTGAACATGTCTCATCTTTTTTGTAATTTCAGGTAGAGCTACAAAAGTAAGTTTTTATTTTCTTTAATTGTCTGTTTTCTTAGTTGGCAGCTGTGCTATCTATCTCTCTATCTCTCTCTCTCTCTCTCTCTCTCTCTCTCTCTATCTATCTCTCTCTCTCTATCTCTCTCTATCTCTCTCTCTATCTATCTCTCTCTCTCTCTCTCTCTCTCTCTCTATATCGATTGCTCTATCTCTCTATCTTGGCTGCTGTGTGTTACATTAAAACATGATGTTACATCTACGTCCTTCCAGAAAACTGCAGAGTTTTTTTGTGATTGTTGCAGGCAAAAATCCTTGGTTATGCAGCATGTTTTGAGATGGAATATGCGAGATATTTATGCAATTTTATGCGATGAAATTGCGGGAACTTGCAAAAACTGCGGTTTCATCGTGGCTTCATCGCAGGGTTTGCAGCTTTTCGATGATGGTCACGTAATTACGTCACTTCATAATGTTCCCATGGCAACAGGGGAAAATGGCTGCTCTTGTGTGAAGTAAACGCAACATTTTCCAACTTTCTGCTAAGATATGTGACTTTTTTGCAACGGAAATGCGGGGATTATGAAATCATGCAAGCCCCGCATATTTTGCGCGGAAATCGGCAAATTTATATGGCGATTATATGCGGACTTTGGCTGATTATGCGATCGCATAATTTCGTTTTTCTGGAAGGACTGTACATCTCTACATTGCACACTTTCTACTTCAGACTGAAAACTTTTTCTCATTCCTGCAGAAGCTGTAGTTCTGTCTCCTCTAAAACAGCTCTTATTTTATTCTGTGTTGTGTTTTGGCCGCCGTGCCTTCCTATCTTTGATTATATCTCTCATGGCCGCAGTGTCATCATTACTATTATCTGTTTATCAGCTTGAATCAATGTTGGTGCTGTAATGTTTTTGTCAGGTAGATCTACTAAAAGTAAGTGCCATTTTTATTGTCTAAGTATTTGTGTTCTTGGCCGCCGTGCCGCAACTATCACGGCCGCCGTGCCACATGTATCACTCTCTTTCATGGCTGCGTGTTTTATTTTAAATGAAAATGTTAAAATCATTTACTGTAAAAAAAACAAAAAAAAACCACAATTTATCATAACTACTCTGTGCTCCCCTTCTTTGCATTAATCGAGGTTTACAGCAAATAATTGCTAACATTAGCTAAGGAGCTAAGGCTTATGACTGATGGTCATTTTTTATTTTGTTGTGCCAAATTGTAATTGTATGTGATTGTCGGTCTGATTGTCGAGCTAAAGTTATGCTTTTTGTTGGTTGTTAGCATTTGTCCCTTCACACATTCATAGCATCGAAAATGGGGTTAGGGTTAAGGGATGAAGTCGGATGTCAGTAGGGGTACCGATAGCTGTTCAGAGTGCCAACAGGGCATCCCTATATATTATATAATGGTTTTCACTTTGTATACTATCTATCTATCTATCTATCTATGCTGCTTGTGTTACATTACATCTTTTGGATGTTACATCTCTACATTGCACACACTCTTTCTACTTCAGACTGACAACTTTTGCTCATTCTTGCAGCTGTAGTTCTGTCTCCTCTAAAAACATTATCTCTCTTATTTTATTCTGTGTTGTGTTTTTGGCCGCCGTGCCTTCCTATCTTTGATGATCTCTCTCATGGCTGCCATGTCATCATTACTATCATCTATCTGTTCATCAGCTTGGATCAGTGTTGGTGCTATGTTTGTTTTTTTCCCGGTAGATCTACTAAAAGTAAGTGCCATTTGTATTGTCTTTAAGTATTTGTGTTCTTGGCCGCCGTGCCACATGTATCACTCTCTTTCATGGCCGCTTGTTTTATTTTAAATGAAAATGTTAAAATCATTTACTTTAAAAAATACCACATAATTTATCATAACTACTCTGTGCTCACCTTCTTTGCATTAATCGAGGTTTACAGCAAATAATTGCTAACAATAGCTAAGGTGCTAAGGCTCATGACTGATGATAATTTTTGATTTTGTTTAAATGTGCCAAATTGTAATTATATAAGTGATTATTGGTCTGATTGTCGAGCTAAAGTTATGCTTTTTGTTGGTTGTTGGCATTTGTCCCTTTACACGTTCATAGCAACAAAAATGGTGTTAGGGGATGAAGTCGGATGTCAGTAGGGGTACAGGTAGCTGTTCAGAGTGCCAACAGGGCATCCCTATATATTATGATTTTCACTTTGTATACACACCCCTGTGTGTGCACATACTACTCTGCGGTAGTGCAAATTTTTTTAACATGGTGTTTTTTTTGGCATATTCTGATAGCTGAGATCATGACGAACACGAGAATGTATAATACTTAATGTTTAATTGCTGAGAAATAAGCAGTTTTATTCCAAAAAATGCTAACGCAAAGCATGGTGTGAAATGGTGCACCTTTTGTGCTGTATCTTTAGATCGGAAGGCCGTAGAGACTTGAAACCAAGTCGCACCCCCCTATTATTGCCTAAGGGCTTTCCAACAGTACTAGCCCCAATTCGGTAGGACTTGCGGAGATCGGAGATAAGTCACTTCCTTTTGCATACATTTGCTGTATCTCAAGAACGGAAGGTCATAGCGACCCGGGACCAAGACTGGCGTGGTAAGCGCCCTTGAAAACCATGGTACAGATGATGGTTGCATGTTGCTCCTGTAACCACGCTCAGTCGCACTGGCTGGTTTGAGCAACCCCTTGACTCTGCATTGTGTATAGAATGACGAATGTCGAGCGGGAGACTCGATCTTTATGCCGCGATGGGCCCGTTTTTATTATCTGATTAGGAACAGAGTATGTACTGGTCAGTCATACAGTTGGCTCACAGTAGCTTACACACAGCACACTACAAAAGAATAGCATGTTATTTTAGCACAGAGGCTAGATAGAAAGTGCATTATGCCGTATATTTTAACATTCTGGCACTTGAAAAAGGTACAATCCACTTGTAACTCTTATCAATGTGTTTATAAATCACAGTGCACATATGTTCATACAATGAATATACAGACATAAATACACAATATTTGTACTCGGTGCTGCACTCTGCAGTGCGGTGCAACTCACCCTGGGCATGTCGCTCATAACTGGCATCGAATACACAACAGCCAGTGGCATTTAACTACTGCAGAGAGGGGGCGCCCTTGAGCTAATAATTCTACATTTGATATTAAATAACAATAATGGACAACCAGTAAACATGTCCTGTTCTCTTTATTTATATATTTTATACTGTCCAACCAGTAAGACATGTCCTGTTCTGTAGACATGGTCCTTATTTATTTTATACTGTACAACTAGTAAAACATGTCCTGTTCTCTTTATTTATATATTTTATACTGTACAACCAGTAAAACATGTCCTGTTCTGTAGACATGGTCCTTATTTATTTTATACTGTACAACTAGTAAAACATGTTCTGTAGACATGGTATTTATTTATTTTATACTGTACAAGTAGTAAAACATGTCCTGTTCTGTAGACGTGGTCCTTATTTATTTATTTATTTTATACTGTACAACTAGTAAAACATGTCCTGTTCTGTAGACATGGTATTTATTTTATACTGTACAACTAGTAAAACATGTCCTGTTCTGTAGACATGGTATTTATTTATTTTTATACTGTACAACTAGTAAAACGTGTCCTGTTCTGTAGACGTGGTCCTTATTTATTTATTTATTTATTTATTTTATACTGTACAACCAGTAAAACGTGCTGTTCTTTTTATTTATACAGGTGCTGGTCATATAATTAGAATATCATCAAAAAGTTGATTTATTTCAGTAATTCCATGCAAAAAGTGAAACTTGTATAATGTATACATTCATTCCACACAGACTGATAAATTTCAAGTGTTTATTTCTTTTACTTTTGATGATTAGAACTGACAACTAATGAAAACCCCAAATTCAGTATCTCAGAAAATTTGAATATTGTGAAAAGTTTCAATATTGAAACACCTGGTGCCACTCTAATCAGCTGATTTAACTCCAAACACCTGCAAAGGCCTTTAAATGGTCTCTCAGTCTAGTTCTGTAGGCTACACAATCATGGGGAAGACTGCTGACTGGACAGCTGTCCAAAAGACGACCATTGACACCTTGGACAAGGAGGGCAAGACACAAAAGGTCATTGCTAAAGAGGCTGGCTGTTCACAGAGCTCTGTGTCCAAGCACATTAATAGAGAGGCGAAGGGAAGGAAAAGATGTGGTAGAAAAAAGTGGACAAGCAATAGGGATAACTGCCCCCTGGAGAGGATGGTGAAACAAAACCCATTCAGAAATGTGGGGGGGATTCACAAAGAGTGGACTGCAGCTGGAGTCAGTGCTTCAAGAACCACCACGCACAGACGTATGCAAGACCTGGGTTTCAGCTGTCGCATTCCTTGTGTCAAGCCACTCCTGAACAAGACACAGCGTCAGAAGCGTCTCGCCTGGGCTAAAGACAAAAAGGACTGGACTGCTGCTGAGTGGTCCAAAGTTATGTTCTCTGATGAAAGTACATTTCCTTTGGAAATCAAGGTCCCAGAGTCTGGAGGAAGAGAGGAGAGGCACAGAATCCACATTGCTTGAAGTCCAGTGTGAAGTTTCCACAGTCAGTGATGGTTTGGGGTGCCATGTCATCTGCTGGTGTTGGTCCACTGTGTTTTCTGAGGTCCAGGGTCAACGCAGCCATCTACCAGGAAGTTTTAGAGCACTTCATGCTTCCTGCTGCTGACCAACTTTATGGAGATGCAGATTTCATTTTCCAACAGGACTTGGCACCTGCACACAGTGCCAAAGCTACCAGTACCTGGTTTAAGGACCATGGTATCCATGTTCTTAATTGGCCAGCAAACTTGCCTGACCTTAACCCCATAAAAAATCTATGGGGTAATGTGAAGAGGAAGATGTGATACGCCAGACCCAACAATGCAGAAGAGCTGAAGGCCACTATCGGAGCAACCTGGGCTCTCCTAACACCTGAGCAGTGCCACAGACTGATCCACTCCACGCCGCACTGCTGCAGTCATTCAGGCAAAAGGAGCCCCAACTAAGTACTGAGTGCTGTACATGCTCATACTTTTCATGTTCATACGTTTCAGTTGGCCAACATTTCTAAAAATCCTTTTTTTGATTTGGTCTTAAGTAATATTCTCATTTTCTGAGATACTGAATTTGGGGTTTTCATTAGTTGTCAGGTATAATCATCACAATTAAAAGAAATACACTTGAAATATATCAGTCTGTGTGGAATGAATGTATACATTATACAAGTTTCACTTTTTGAATGGAATTACTGAAATAAATCAACTTTTTCATGATATTCCAATTATATGACCAGCACCTGTATATTTTATACTGTCCAACCAGTAAAATGTGTCCCGTTCTCTTTATTTTTATCTTTATTAAGATGAAACGTTTTAAGATGAAACCAATAATCAGCAGGTCTTTTAAGATGCACTGACGGTTCGTGAAACATGTCAAATGTTTTTTTTCGAGAGTTTAAGGTTAAAAAGTCTATCCAAAAGATAGGCTACGTGTGCTCTATACAAACAGTTCCTGAACTTTTCCTTGTGCCTTTAACAAGCTACATCAAACCCATTTTAGCCACCCTATGATAAAATTTCTGTCATCTACTCACCCCGATGCCGACAGGACTGAAGTTTTGTCAACATTCATGCTCTTCTGGGAGTTTGCCGAGATGTTTTTGTCACAAAACTGCAGTGAACGGCAACTTGGCTTTAAACATCCAAAAAATGTCATGAATCAAAAAATCTCCATACTGCTCATCTGAAGTAATCCAAGTGTCCTGCAGTTTACACATTCCTAGATTATTTGAAAAAAACATAAAATGTGTTTTGGCTTTGTTTGCTCTGCTTCCTCTGTGGTGCTGCGTGAACACGGATGGGCTGGCTGGAAGTTAGTGGTGTGGAAGTTAGTGTGCGGCGTTGGAAGGAGCATGCATGGGAAAAGCAGCAGAGCAAACAAAGCTGAAAACACTCGTCCTGTTCTCTATACATTTATTCTATACTGTCCAACCAGTAAAACGTGGCGTGTTCTCTTTATTTATATATTTTATACTGTCCAACCAGTAAAACATGTTCTGTAGACATGGTCCTTATTTATTTATTTTATTTATTTTATACTGTCCAACCAGTAAAACATGTCCTGTTCTGTAGACATGGTCCTTATTTATTTATTTATTTATTTATTTATTTATTTTATACTGTCCAACCAGTAAAACATGTCCTGTTCTGTAGACATGGTCCTTATTTATTTATTTATTTATTTATTTTATACTGTCCAAACAGTAAAACATGTCCTGTTCTGTAGACATGGTCCTTATTTATTTATTTATTTATTTTATACTGTCCAACCAGTAAAACATGTCCTGTTCTGTAGACATGGTCCTTATTTATTTATTTATTTATTTATTTATTTTATACTGTCCAACCAGTAAAACATGTCCTGTTTTCTTTATTTATATATTTTATACTGTCCAACCAGTAAACCGTGTCCTGTTCTGTTCATTCATTTATGTTATACTGTACAACCAGTAAAACATGTCCTGTTTTCTTTATATATTTTATACTGTCCAACCAGTAAAACATGTCTTGTTCTTTTTATTTATTTTACATTGTACAACCAGTAAAACATGTCCTGTTCTGTAGACATGGTCCTCATTTATTTATTTATTTATTTTATACTGTCCAACTAGTAAAACATGTCCTGTTCTGTAGACATGGTCCTTATTTATTTATTGATTTTATACTGTCCAACCAGTAAAACATGTCCTGTTTTCTTTATATATTTTATACTGTCCAACCAGTAAAACATGTTCTGTAGACATGGTCCTTATTTATTTATTTATTTATACTGTCCAACCAGTAAAACATGTTCTGTAGACATGGTCCTTATTTATTTATTTATTTTATACTGTCCAACCAGTAAAACATGTCCTGTCTGTCTTTATTTATTTATATTTTTATACTGTCCCAACCAGTAAAACATGTCCTGTTTCTCTATTTATATTTTATACTGTCCAACCAGTAAATACATGTCTTGTTCTTTTATTTATTTATTTTATACTGTCCAACCAGTAAAACATGTCCTGTTCTGTAGACATGGTCCTTATTTATTTATTTATTTTATACTGTCCAAACAGTAAAACATGTCCTGTTCTGTAGACATGGTCCTTATTTATTTATTTATTTATTTATTTATTTTATACTGTCCAACCAGTAAAACATGTCCTGTTTTCTTTATTTATATATTTTATACTGTCCAACCAGTAAACCGTGTCCTGTTCTGTTCATTCATTTATGTTATACTGTACAACCAGTAAAACATGTCCTGTTCTCTTTATTCATATTTTATACTGTCCAACCAGTAAAACATGTCTTGTTCTTTTTATTTATTTTACATTGTACAACCAGTAAAACATGTCCTGTTCTGTAGACATGGTCCTCATTTATTTATTTATTTATTTTATACTGTCCAACTAGTAAAACATGTCCTGTTCTGTAGACATGGTCCTTATTTATTTATTTATTTTATACTGTCCAACCAGTAAAACATGTTCTGTAGACATGGTCCTTTATTTATTTATTTATTTTATACTGTCCAACCAGTAAAACATGTTCTGTAGACATGGTCCTTATTTATTTATTTTATTTATTTATTTATTTATTTATACTGTCCAACCAGTAAAACATGTTCTGTAGACATGGTCCTTATTTATTTATTTATTTTATACTGTCCAACCAGTAACACATGTTCTGTAGACATGGTCCTTATTTATTTATTTATTTTATACTGTCCAACCAGTAAAACATGTCCTGTTTTCTTTATATATTTTATACTGTCCAACCAGTAAAACATGTCTTGTTCTTTTTATTTATTTTACATTGTACAACCAGTAAAACATGTCCTGTTCTGTAGACATGGTCCTTATTTATTTATTTATTTATTTATTTTATACTGTCCAACTAGTAAAACATGTCCTGTTCTGTAGACATGGTCCTTATTTATTTATTTATTTTATACTGTCCAACCAGTAAAACATGTTCTGTAGACATGGTCCTTATTTATTTATTTATTTTATACTATCCAACCAGTAAACCGTGTCCTGTTCATTCATTTGTTATACTGTACAACCAGTAAAACATGTCCTGTTCTCTTTATTCATATTTTATACTGTCCAACCAATAGAACATGTCCTTTTCTGTAGACATGGTCGTTATTTATTTTATACTGTCCAACCAGTAAAACATGTCTTGTTCTTTTTATTTATTTTGCATTGTACAACCAGTGAAACGTGTCCTGTTCTTTTCATTTGTATATTACTTTTTTTATTATTATATATACTCCTACTCTGCTTTTGACTGGCTAGTAGTCCTTACCTAGTAGAGCTGCATGATTAGGGCAAAAATATGAATCACGATTTTTTTGCTTAGAATTGATATCACGATTCTCTGCCACAATTTTTTTCTCACAAAGTGTAATGTTTATTGCACACATGAACCATGACAAAACAAAACAAATTGGCAGTACCTAACAGATTTTTTTTTTTTTTTTTATAGCACATTGCGTATCACCACCCGCCTGTAAACATAGAGGCTTCAATGAATAAATAAAATAAAGTACATACTGGCCCTTTAAGTACAATAGGCTACCAAAATAGTGACATAACACATTGAACTAAATATGGCCCTGATACAGGCTCTATCTGAACTCCTTCAACATATCTTTACATCTTAAAACATGTCAATCAACATGCTGCAGCTACAGCTTCGGTCTCTAGAGAATTGCCAATTTAAGTACAGTATCAAAAACACCTTGATTTCTCAGCACACTCTTTAACTGCTTGCCTATTATAGAATTAACATTCAACTGGCCATTCAAGTAGGTTACCAAAAACAGAAGTTTAACGCACTGCGCTGAATATAGCCCTGAACATGGTTCTAAATAGGCTAATTGAAACGTCATTCAACATACTGAGGCTATAGTGCCTAAAGAAAAGGGGCATCAATTGGCCATTGAAGTGCAGTTGCAGTATCAAAAATGAATGATTCATTTTGTACAGCAGCACATTGTCTTTAATTGCTGTCCTTTTATAACTGTTTCTTGAGCCAACTCCACACACCTGTAAATGAAGGCTTCAATGAAAAAAGAAAAACAATTGGCCATTCAATTAGGCTCTTAAAAATTGTAACATAAATATTAAATAAGCATAAATAAAACACAAATCTGCCAACCTACTAAGACGTCAGTGACAAAAGAGAATTTATATTCATTTGGCCATTACAAAAGAGTACATTAAATGATATTTTATTTGGGACATAGGCCTCTCACATGACCTTACATGTGACCCTGAATATGGCACTTAAAGATTCCTGGCCAGAAACACAAGTCTGTCAACATGCTCTGGCTTTAGTGATGCACGGTGGCATGTCACAATGTTGCCCCCTGTACTAAACAGCCGCTCAGAAGGTGAGCTGGTAGCTGGAATGCATAGGTATTTCTTCACCAACACAGACAGCCGTGGATATACATTGCTATTTTGCCGCCACCAGATTAAGGGGGTCATCTTCACTGTCGATGTTGCATGTCAGAAGATATGCCTCCAGCTCTGTGGACACTGCTTGCTCTAGAGAAGAGGACTTGTCGTCATTGCCTCGTGCTGCTTTAAAGAAACTTCCCAGGGTCTTTCGGCCCTTCTTCATAGGGGGTGCTGGGGAGGCATTTGGCTGGGGTTTTTAAAATAAATTAATCTCAATCAATATTAAGTAATATAATATCACAACAGTTCAGGAATAAGACTATTGTATTGAAATGTGGAAGTGCCCTTACCATAGCTAGAGTTATGCCAGTCATCTCGTCTGTCAGACTCGCTCTAACTGTGGTTTTCTTCTCCTCACTGATGTAGTTCATCTTGAACCTAGGATCGAGGGTTGTGGCCATGTCGAGTAGATCCTGATTTTGGGGATCACTGTACTTCTCTTGCAGATATTTCATGATGGTTGACTTGACTGATTTTGTAAATTCTGTCATCATCTTGCACAGCCAAAACGGAGGTTTTGAAAAGGTGTAGAATCGGCTTCACAGAGGATATGCTGACATATAGTTCTCCAGAGAGGGCATCTGTGAATTCAGCCAGAGGACTTAAGGTGGTGTTCATTGCCTCAAAGACTTCTATGTCCTGCCATGTGGGCACTAGGTGTCTAACCTTTCGATCATTGAGGACCTGTGAAATGGCTGGAAGCTGTTCCAGGATCTTCTGAATCATCTCTTGCCTTGATCCCCATGTTGTTGGGCACTCTATTTTCAGTTGATGCTCAGGGAGTTTGAGCTCTTTCTGGACCATGGCAAGGTTTCTCCTCCATAGCCAGCTGTGACTGAAAGTGCTCACAATCTTTCTGCAAAGGCCTGTGACACGGTCAATTTGTGGATCTTTCATGGCATTTTCTGGAAGAAAAACACAACAAATTTTATTTATTTATTAGTAGTAGTATGTCCTACAGTTTAAGGGCTAACTTGGTGAAACACACACACACACACACACACACACACACACACACACACACACACACACACACACACACACACAGTCTCTCACGCACATGCCAACTCACCAATTGCCAGATGTAGCCTATAGCCAAAACATTGAAGCCTGGTCCAGTTGTTGATGGAGATTGCCTTCACTATGTTTGATCCATTGTCTGTTGTTATACATGCCATTTTCTTCTCTTCCAAACTCCAAGATGCTAGGGCATCCTTCAGTCCCTGTGCCAAGATCTCACCTTTGTGGTCGTTGGGGAAATAAGCAGTCTGTAGGCACTTGCTCTTCATGGTGAAATCAGTCGCTATGAAGTGGACAGTTAGGCTCATGTACGGTTCCATGGTCCGGCTGGACCATAAATCAGTCGTTGCTGCAAAATAATCCGCTTGCTGCACTTCTGCCTGGAGTACAGTCTGCACTTTCTTGTACATAGCTGGCAGTTAAACGTATGAAAAATAGTTGCGGGAGGGTACTGAGTAGCGTTTGTCCAATGTATGGATCATCTTTCAAAATCTGTCACGTTCTACGGTGTAAATTGGAACCATATCTTTTGCTAGATGGTAAGCAATTGCTTCCATTATTTCCTTACTCCTACTGGAGTTATGTGGGTATGGCGTCGCATTGTGCAAGGTGTCCGTAATAGATGTCTGCGTTGTTGGACGACTTTCGGACAGCTTGCCTTGTACGGCTTCATCATATTGCACTTTGTGGTGACGTTTGAGGTGCTGGTAAAGATTTGTGGTGTTACCTTGCGGTGCTGCAACGTGGGCAAAGCATGCCTTGCAAATCACATCAGACTGACTCTCGTCGTCTTGCTTGAATCCAAAATACTTCCCCACCACCGAATGTGAGCCTTTTTTCGGAATGAGTTCGGTTTGAGACTGGCTGGCTGATTCTCGTCACTAGTGCCTGGGTTTTCATCAATATCCATTTTGTTTATTTCCGAACTACCGCGCTTGCTCAACGAGTGAAACACATGACTAAAAAGCGCTTTGTCACTGGCTGAGGGTGAAGCCCAGAACTTAGTGAGAGCTGTCCTATCAAAATAAAAGCCGAGGAAGGATTTTTTTTTTTAATTTTTTTTTTAATGAAATCAAAGTTATTAAAAATTAAATCGCGAGCAGGGTGAATCGAGATCGCGATTTTTATAACGATTAATCATGCAGGCCTATTACCTAGGTACTGTCAGAGCCCGCTTCTGACTGGCTAGTTGTCCTTACCTAGCTACTGAGCATGTGCAACACCCAACAAAGATGGGTTACAAGTGTGATGTCTCACTCTGTAGCTAAAATATAGCGCTCAACCCACAGGGTGAAAAGAGGAGCTGCAGCAATGTGCAGTACAACAAACATGTTTTGTCTTTTTAAAATGAAACTACAAACTTATTCTGGTACAACCTCTAAATACAATTATGAACTTGAAAATGAGCATAATATGAGCACTTTAAAATCACTACAGATATGATTATTTGGACCGTGTGTGAAAGTATTAATATTGTTGTGAGATTCTTAATCAATTACCTCAAATCATCCACCCAAATGAATTACTTCCCCTCCCTCTCTACAGTCTCTGTGTTTTTAAATGATGTACTGTGATGTGTATGAGTGTTTTCTTTAAAGATTTACTTAAAGGCATACTACGTTTCCCTCTTCGGTCTCACTACAGGTTGTCTCATTGGAACTACAGCCACGCGAGCTGTAGTGACAAATAAGAAAAGTTTGAGACGGTCTTACAAAAGTGTTGTTGGACTAAGTTGCAAGTGCAATGATCTAAAAACAGAAGAACTTCTGTCTTTTAGTCGACTGGTTTTCAATATGAAATGTAAAATCTCAACTAGGGCTGTAGCTAACAATTATTTTTGTAATCGAATATTCTAGTGATTATTTCATCGAGTAATCGGATAAAAAAAGATTTTGCCTTATTAACCTCAAGGATCACTGTACCATGGATGGCACACCTTGTGGCTGTTGCGTCGCTGTAACCTCCACTCATGAACGTTTTTATAACTTTAAAGCATTAAATCTTCCAAATATACAGCCATGCAACACAACAATTGAAAGCTTAGTCTCTCATGATTCAACTAAGCCCACAGACAAAGCATAAGATGATTTATAGCAGTTACACAACTGTTATAAAACGTAGCTTCTTACCGATTTTTCCTGCTAAAAGCTAAGGAGTTAGCCATCACGGGTGGTTTCTTTGGTGTCTTTTTAGCCTTCACAGGAGTTTTTCTATCCAGCCTGGAAGTTGTGCCTTTTTTCGGAGTTGTTGAGCAATAAATCCAAACTCTTACATCCTAGATTTATCCACTTAATGTCCATAATTTATCACGTTTTCAGTCATTTCTGCCGCTAGCTTTCAATGCTACAGTACATAATTATCCCATGATGCTTTGCGAGATTGTGTCGACGACTTTCAACCAATGGGAAGGCAAGTCCGTCATACAAAGACTATGTAGTTGATAAGAGATCACTCCAGCGAATCCGAGCGAAAACAAAGGCTATATAGGAGTGGAAAGATGGATCACTCCAGTCTATTACCGTTCCACAGAGAAGAATGTTTTGAGATGTGGCACACATTTGGGACTTTTTTCAGGAAATGTAAATAGTTTGTCCTTTTATGAGTTATAATGTTCATTATGTTTTTGCACTGCATGACTCCAAATATATAGAACTGTTTTAGAACATTGCTGTATGTGTGATTTCAATAAATATGACGTTATTTTGATTGTTGGCATAAGTGAATGTCATGAGGGCAAAAGCATCTGGACTTTTAAAAAATATATATATTTTGTCAGCTGTATAAGTTATAATGTATTTTTTCAGTGTGACTCCTAATACATATGGGACATTATTTAGACAGGAGATTGGCTTAGCTTTTATTGCTCTGTGTGTGATATCAATACATATCTGTGAGATCATGTTCCGTTTTATTTATTTGTCTTTAAGGTCCTACAACCTTTTTTTACATTCAAGTGACCTCACTGCAGCACAGATATGCTAATAGCCCAGTTTTTCCTGAAAAAATGATGTTCATAAATTGACTGTAGAGAACAGGGTTGATGTTTTACAAGCTTTTCCATCTGGTTTTTAGAAAATAAAACCAGACGGACAATGAACTGTAAAAATGACCTTAGTTTTTATTAATAACAATACAGTAATGTCAAATTACTGTGGATTATGTGTAACATATAAAACTATGAAATACAACTTTAATATTAAAGGCTATTTTGGCCTTTGTTCCCTTTTGTCTTAAGAAGACAAAACTAAGGATTGTTAGAATAAAAAAATAACAAAAAGGTATACAATTTTATAAAAATAAATGTATGTAAAAATAAATAAGAAATCCAGGCCATTTGGCCTTAGTGGCTGTAAATCACAAAACAAACTTCTAAATGTGCCTAGATGAGGTGTGTCTGTATGTGAGATAATGCATTTGTGTGCAACTGCAAGCCGTTACAAGAGCATATGATTACAATGGAGAAAAGTCAACATATCGACATGCTCAGAACTAAGGCTTGCCCTACGCTTTGAGGCAATGTTCCCAGCAGCAGAGAACAAACGCTCTGAGGGTGTTGAGGTTGTTGTGGTTGTTGTGATACTCAAACGACTTTGCCAAGATTAGATATTGTGCTGCATTTGTTTTCCACCATTGCAGCGGATTCTCCTTCTTGGAGAGAGGATGTTCTCCAAAATACTGCAAGACCTCCCTCTGCACCGCTTGATTTAGCTGCTCATCCTCATTCTCTTCATCACTGGTGCTGGAGTCTGATGATGAGGATCCCAGAATACTGAGGCATGATCCACCCTTGGCTGGGTTTTTTTTCCAATGTGCTGATGGTGGCTTCATTTCCCGTTTCACTCCCCAGTCTTGCTTCCCCTTTGACAGCTAGTGCCATGGTTTGAATGGTACTTTGGACCTTAAACACTTCTTCAGCAGGCAAGAACTTCAGTTTTCTGAACCTGGGGTCCAAAGCAGCAGCCAAGAGGGCAGTGTTAGGAGCTTCAGGTTGAAATACAAACAGATTTTGCCATCTCTCTGTGATTTGTTTTGCCACATCAGCCTGGAATGCTCTTACTGGTGCAGTTTCAAATTCTGATTTCAGTGTTGACTTCTTGAGGTTTTGCACCAGCCGTGGAAGAGCAGCAAGTATAACATATTGCTCTCCACTGAGAAACTCAGTAGCTCCTTCAAATGGTTCACGGACCTGATTCAGCTCCTCAGTGATGTTCCACTGCTCTGGCTTTAGATCCAGGTAGTGATGTTTTCCTCTTGGATTGACAGCAGGATCGGAAAGAGCTGCGGTCATAGGCCATCTTTGTCCAAGGAGCCTGGATAGCATGTGATTTGTGCTGTTTCATCGAGTACTTAAATCCTGAATCAACATTAGTGGTGGCACTCCCATTTGTTGCTGCTTTTCTTTAAGTTTGGTAGAAGCCAGTTCACTCTTCTTGAAGTGTTCAACCAGGCATCTTGCAGAAGCCACAAGTTAGAGATGGTTTTGTTGTTTTTAAGTGTACTCTGCACTAAATTCAGCGTGTGCCCTGCACATCTCACAGAAGCCCACCCATGCCTCTCTTTCAAAATTGCCGCCACCACATTTGCCCCATTGTCATGGACAACTGCCTTCACTTTTTCAAAAGGAATGTGAAATTTGGTAGCAGTCTCCTCCAGCCAGTCCGCAATATTGGCAGATGTGTGCCTCTCTTCCAGCGGCGTTGTTGTAAGGGAGAGGGACTTCATTTCCCAATTGTCCCCCAAAAAGTGACATGTCACCCCAAGGTAAGCCTCTGTGGCCACACTCGTCCAAATGTCTGTAAGTGCAACACACTCCGTCTCCTTAAGGACATTCTTCAATTTGTCTAACCCTAACCCTTGGTACTTTTTCTCCATATTTGTGAAGTAAGTTCTTGAAGGAATGGGGTACTTGGGATTGAAGGTGGAAATCATATTTTGAAATCCTTTGTCCTCCACCATGGACAGTGGGCGCATGTCTGTAATGAGCATATTCAAAATGCTGTCTGTAAACATTGCAGCTTCTTCAACTGAGCATGAGGGAGCTTTCCGAACAAAGCTGTCCATATGCCGCTGTGATGTGCTGGGGAAAAAAGTGGTTTATTAATCTGCACAACAAATATGTTGTATACTAGCACTACTCACTTCAAAGTAAATTAATATATCCGTTTTATGTAGATTTGTGCATCTGCAATAATAATTATGTCTGGGGTAGGCCTATTTGGTGAGGTAACCTAACAGAGTAAAATTGTGTGTGCTTGTGCCTGCGTGAGAGAAACACGAGCGGTGTGTGTGTTTGTGTTCGGGGGTTCTTCGGTGTAGGCCTATTATATTGCTCATTTCCAATGTAACATACATTTGTTTACTACTTAAAGTTTCCAGAACATCATCATATCTAGCTAGTCATATCAACTCACGACATTAGGCTACAACCGCTAAAAATACTGCACGTTCTTGCTAGCGCTAGTACGTTAAGCTAACATCAATACGTTACCTTGTGTTAACTGGGCTTGGTGAGCTGACATTAACAGGATGTTTTCGGCTTAGGTGTTGGATCATAGTTGATGTGCTTTTTTAGTTTGAAATGATCCCAAACCTTTGACATTTTTTGCCTTTTCCTGGCGGTATCTTGGCTCTCCGCCATCGCACCACTGAATGTTTTGTGCGTCGTTAACAGTCCGTGTGAAACAATGACTCTGAGCGGAGCGGGCCGCATAACGCGACTGATTGGAATTTAACGAAGCTTCAAGGCAGAGAATTTGCCTCAAAGCTTTTTTGTAATCGAATTATTCAAGTAATCGTTTCAGCCCTAATCTCAACTTTACAAAGTCTGAAGATGAAGAAGAGAAACTCTGACATGATGCAAATCTGAAGAATGTATAGACAGAGAAATGAAATTATGTTGTGTTTTATATCCTCGACAGAGAGAGATGTCTTATGTCACACTTTATTTTACAGTACATTAATATGATGTAATAAGACCATTAGAAATATGATCTTAACTAGACAGTAAATGAACAGTTATTCTCAAATTAGACGCCAAACACCTAAATTATGCTCTAACTAGAAACTGCACATATTGCTGTATTAAACAAAAAATATACTTTACTTAGTTACTGTTATGTAAACAAACTTCATTCTTAGGAGCAAGACAGCTAACAGCATCTGGGGAGCAACTTGGGGTTCAGGGTCTTTCTCAGGGACACTTTGACATGTGGAGGAGCCTGGGACTGAACCAGCCAAAACATGATGGTTGCTGAAGGAAAACTGCATTTGATGGTCATAAAGTATGCTTGTCTGTTAAAAGGAAACTCCTTGGTACCCAGAGAACCATTTTCATTCAGAGGTCAACAAACCCTTAACCCTAAACTTAACCCTTTTTAATATGGCATGCAAGTTTTTCCCTCTACAAGATTTAGCCTAACTTTGGAGTGTTATTTAACCCCCCTCCCAACCAGCTATAGCACAACATGGTTGGAACTAAAGGGAATCCTTATTTTCATATGATTCCTATATCCACCTTATCTTCTTTCTGGCTTTAAAACAGCGCTCGCTACAGCTTCTGACAGACAGTAAAGTCGACCTAAAAGATTCAGGGAGCCCCAGGAGCTCCGCTCCCTGTCAGGTACCAAAGCTGGAGGGATCAGATTGGGGAGGGATTTCCATCTTACCAACTAATGCAAAGTAATTGCGCAGCAGTACCCAGGTCTGAAATTGTGGTGATGGGGTGACCACTCTACCTTCGAGCCACGAGCCCCCCACCATGTAAAGGCCCTGAAGCACCAAGGCGGCCGGCGCCCTAGTTTGTGAGGTGTGTCCCGCACCGTGGCCAAGCATGGGCCTTTGTCTATTTTTGAACAGGCAATCCATCTGATTGGCTGTTCGTCTTGAAAACAGTAGTGAGGAAAGCAAACCGACAACTGAGAGCACACACAGAAGGCTCTTCTCATTTTGAATCTTCATCTAATCAAGCCAACACCCACACAGCTGTTAAAACTGGCCAAAAATGATCGAATGTTCTTCTATAAAACACATGTTCAAGCGGCAGCGAGACAGCTGTGCAGAGCGAGATATTTTTTCATGTCCTATCCATTTTTATAATTAACCTGTTGAGCTGACTCTGGCTCATTTAGTTATAATCATGTGACACACATAAAGCTAGGACACTCAGCTAAAATCTCATGCTAACCATTTTTAACTAAAACACACCCAATCTCACGGAATAACCAACTGGAGAAATAACAAGGTATGATCATACATTTATAGCTATGAATTGTGACCTAACTTTGCTGTTTTTCTAAGTCTTGCTGTTAACATGCTTAACTTTGCTGGTTGTTTGAATAGTTTTTTTAAAACAACCTTATGTCAAATGTTAAGTGTAAAATTCTTTTACACAATGTGTAAACATTTTTATATAGATCAATTTAGTGGAGTAAAAAGTACATTTCCCTCAGATGTAGTAGAGAGCATGAAAAGGACAAAACTGACTTATGTTGTAAGATGTTCATTTGGCTCCATCTAGTGACCAAAAGTCTATTCTGCAGCATTTGAGATAAATTCAGCACTAGTAAAGCCATAATGTTAAGAATGATAAATAAACCATATCTAATTAAAATGAAGACAAAAGGAAGCGATACTGAATTCAAACATATTCATTTATTAAATTACTTACACACACATTCAACATTTGACTAGTCACACTACAATGAAATATACATAATATTAACATGAAAAATGAAAACATGCACATAAACCCAAAACATAAAGTACACGGTAAAAACAGCTTAAAAAAACGCTCCATAAACAAAACAAAAATCACTCTGCCTGCAATTTGTGGACCAGAGCAAGGAAATTATGTATGGCCATCTTGAGTTTTTGGCATTTCTGCCGAAGTGCTGGCTGTCTCTGGAGAACGGCATTAATCTAAAAAAATCAAACACAGCACACAAACAATCAGTGTTTAGTGGGAAGGTATCCGTTTGGAAAAGGTTACAGTCTGTCAGATAATATTACAAGTATGATCCAGTCTGAAAGTCTTTTGTGAACAGGTTTTGTATGCTTTAACTGTGCACGCAATCAGCTGTAATCCTTCCAAAAGGGAAAACAGAAGTTGCTCTCTGGGGAAATGACCCTTATTACACAAATAACTTAGACATCATGTCCGTCACAAGAAACACTGATATTTACCATGCCAACGGTGATCGTTTCACTCCACACATCGCGGAAGACTCTCTTGATGTCTGCCTTGAGGTCATCAGGGTACGTCAAAACCCTCCTCCTCTGAAACACAGGAAGACGGTAGCAATAAGGTTTTGTGTAAGAAAAAAAATATTGAAGTACAGCTAAAGAATTTCTCTTACTATACTTACAGCGTCTAATGGCGACTTCTTTCGGCAGGCAATACCCACTGTCCTGGAATAAGAAAACATGAAATGGAGTAAGCTAAACCAATGTTAGTGTATAATGTTAATTAATTTACACAAAGTCTGATAGAGGCTGTGTGAAATGTTTGACAGTAAATCTGCATTTGAAAGTGTAATCATGTAATGTTAATGGGTGTAAACCTCCAAATAACATTGCAGTGCTTTGGCTTACCCTCTGCGACTTTTTGAGAGGACTCTGCAGCTGCAAGGAAACAAGATTGGGAATGAGAAGTTGACCCCATACTGTGATATGCGCTAAGTTACACTGTGCATAGACTCTTACCACTTCTTCTGCAACCTCAGCTGTCAACCCTTCTTCGGACTCATCAGTTGACCAGCTGCTGTCGGCCAACTCATCTGGCGTGATCGCCTCCTCTGTGTCCTCTATCTTGCTTAAATTGCCCCCACGCGGTGGCGGTGCCTGCGCTGTCTTTGGCTGGGACCCATGTGGTGACGGTGTTAATTGGTGGTAGAGAAGACCATGGTACTCATAAAGCCTCCTTGGCTGAAATAAAGTTACATGGGAGTTTTAAAATGCTAACAGCTGATAAACACTCTCCTGGTTTGAGAAAACATGAAATGGAATAAGCTTATCCAATTTGACAATATGTAATGTTTATTCATTAATACAAAGTTTGATAGAGTATGTGAAATGCTTGACAGTGTCTAATGTACAATCAATTATAATAAGTGATAATTGTGTGTAATTTGGCTCTGCAAATTCTAAATTTTTAAAAATAAATTATGCCGCACGTATAGGTGGTGTAAAAATATAGAAAAAGTGGTTTGGCTTACCCTCAGCAACATCTTAAGAGGACTCTTTACCTGCAAGTAAAAAAGATGAGGTACGCAAAGTTTACCACCATATAGTGAGATGCTAAGTTATGCTGTGCATTGGTGCTTACAACTTTTTGGGCATTTTCCTCCGACCTGCCGCTGTCGTCCATCTCCTCTAAGGTCCCGCACGCCTCTAGTGTGACTTCATCTTTGTTTGATTCATCCCCACGGATTAGAACCTGTGGTTGCAGTGGTGTAGATGAACCAGGCTCGGCAGTGTCCATGGCAGGACTCTGTAGCTGCCCTGAAGGGAGATAAGGTAAGACAAGTACTTTGAAATGCAAAGTTATGCTGTGCGTCTGTGCTTACCCCTTCTTGGGCGTCCTGATCTGTTCGCTCCTCAGCTGAACCGCTGCTGTCCTTTGACTGCTCTGCGGCCCCAGACGTCCCGGAGCTGCTGTCCTCAGACTCTGAGGTCTCTTGTGTGTGCTCCATTTCGCTGACCTCACTCGGGATTGGCGGATGGGGCTGCGGTTGCGGAGGTGGCACAGGTGACCCAGCAGGAAGGGGTGTTGTTGGAGACCCTTGAATGTGAGATAGTGGGGTGGGGGTCCACCGGCAAACTCACTTGATTGAACCTCCGCCAGCTGCTTTTTTCAGTGTGAGGGTGCAACATTACCTGGGAGAAGTCCTCCCGCCTCAGGAACGCCAAGAACTTCCTGATGTCTACCAGGTAACCCCTTCTGGTTTCTGCCAGGCTCTGCCTTTTTTTTGCTTAGCTATCCACCTAAAAAAGAAAAAGCATAGGGATGAGTGTCCCACTGATGTAAGCAGTTACCCAACCATAAGACCCAAATCTAAATAACAAAATTTACCTAAAGATCTTCCCTGTCTTCGCTAAAAACATGAGGTGGGATGAGGGAGGGCTCTTCATCCCCCACATGTGATGCACAAAACGCCTGACATGTTTCACAGACTTCTTAAGTTGGCGTTTATCCCTCCTGCCCGGTCTGGACCTCAAGTTACTTTTGTTGAACTTTGCTATCAGGTACTCTGTAAACCAGAGAAGAAAAAAGAGCAGAGTGTTACCTAAATGTCAGGGCAATGCAGGCTGAGTAATTAATAACACATTATTGCTTTACAAACCAGTCTTTTTTGTGCTTCTTTGGGGTGGGGCTGGCTTTTTTTTTTTCCCTTTCTTCCTTATGGGAGACAGTTGGGAAGCAATTTCTTTTTTTCTGGACTCCTCCAGGAGCAATTTCCTGGCATCCTTCTGTGAACACAGAACATTAGATGAAGACAGTGATCATTATTACAGGATACATTATTGACCACTCAATTCATTGATACATGGTCTGGACCCCTACTCTCTGAAATGACAGCAAAATAATAACAGCTGTTTTTACGAAAGTGCCAATGCCTACCGCCATATTGTGCACAGCCATTAAATCCCGGTCCAGACGGATGTACTTTCTTCCATGGCATTGTGTCACTGGGCAGCCTAGTGGGCCTGCGTATCTAAATAAACGGTCATACATTTTTCAGCACAGTAATCAGCAGCCTATGTAGTGTGTTTGCGTGTGAGTGTGTTTCACTTACCTTCCTGAAGCCATTCCCAGCATGAGTATCCGCTCTTTACGATCTGCGACATTGTGCACATCCCTGAGGTGCTGGGAGCGATTGGCATAGCACACTCTGCATAACGAGCAGCGCTTCATTGTTCTTTTTTCTGTGGAGAAATAAGTCAACAGTATGAAACTGTAACAAGTATTTTGCAAGCATTACACCTTTCACAAACCCCATGAGGTAAGGACTTAATGTTATTACAGGTTACTAGTAAAGCCACCTTTAGACTAGCAGGAGCTCAATTTGACCACACATTCAAAGTCTGTATGTCTTTGCAAGCATTTTACATCTCTGTAGTAGTATAAAGAGTGTCTAATAAAACATACTCCAAGAAATCCAAACTATAATAAGAAAAAGTTGTTTACAGTGTTGCGTCTCATCTCTTCAGCGTCAAAACTCCTCCAGGACTGATGCTGTTAAGTTGCTGGGTCATTTATATGAAGACACAAGCTGCCTATCAAAATGGAGAGCACATCCCATTTTGGAATGCCTGCCTACATGTTGTGAAGACGTTCTGGCAATGATGTTAAGCGAAGCAACATATTAGGAAGACGCTTTGGTGAGAATCCTTTGAAAAGAATTTAACAAGACTGAGTCAGACGTCCTCACGAAGACGTTATGGAGTCAGCGTTCAGAAACATGAAATCCATGCAAAGTTATGGTATGTTTATAAAAAAAAAAAAAAAACACTTTTGCTGACTTTAACCTACTATGGATAAGAACACGAATAAAGGAAGCAATACATTTTATACAAATGTACCATTTTTTAAATAGTTTAAATTATTTATATATATATGTATGTATATATGTATGTGTATATATGTATGTGTATATATGTGTATATATATATGTGTATATATATATATGTGTATGTATGTATATGTATGTATATATATATATGTATATATATGTATGTATGTATGTGTATATATGTATGTATGTATGTGTATATATATACATATATGTATATATATGTATATATATACATATATGTATATATAGTATATATATGTATATATATACATATATGTATATATATGTATATATATGTATATATGTGTATATATGTATGTATGTATGTATATATGTATGTATATATGTATATGTATATATATATATATATATATATATGTGTGTATATATGTATATATGTGTGTATATATGTATATATGTGTGTATATATGTATATATGTGTGTGTATATGTATGTATATATGTGTATATATATATATGTGTATATATATATATGTGTATATATATATATATGTGTATATATATATATATATATATATATATATATATATATATATATATATATATATATATATATATATATATATATATATGTATATATATATATATATATGTGTATATATATATGTGTGTATATATATATGTGTATATATGTGTGTATATATATGTGTGTATATATATATATATATATATATATATATATATATATATATATATATATATATATATATATATATAATGTGTGTGCACTCTAGATTAGATGACAACAGCTGCAAGGAAGAACTACAAGTTAAGAGAAGTTGAGCCCCATACTGTGAGATGCTAAAGTTTTGCTGTGCACCTGTGCTCACCACTTCCAGGTCATCCTCGGCCAAATCCTCAGCCAACCAACTGCTGCAGCCCTCACTCAGGTAAGGTAGCAGTGGAGACGTCCCAGGCTCTGCTGTCTCCACTGAGCTGCCACTGTCCTGTGAGGGACAGCCAGTAGTAGGTGGTGACCCGGCAACATGAGGCGGTGGTGGAGGTGGTGGTGGTGAGGATCCACCTGCTGCAGAGGCAGCTTCACCACACAGAGGAGGACCTGCCTCCTCTCTCCAGACCGTCGTTTGCCAGGCCCTTTATCCTCTGGAGGCCTCTTTTCTTCCCAGCTTCTGAGAGACAGAAAACAATGGAAATTGTGGATACACATACTATGCAGCTTTTCACCACAATGCACAGCGACACATATTCGGAAAGCTGTAACTCTGTTACCCAATCGGTACGGACAAGGTTACACTGAGCTTGTGAAGCTGTAAGTAATGGTAAGCAGAGAATCAACTATTAGTGCCACTTCTGGAATGAGAGGCAGATCTGCTCTGGTAAGTATTCAGTAATAGGTATGAATTGGCCCACAGTCTGACA
Source organism: Sander vitreus (assembly GCF_031162955.1). Taxonomy (NCBI): domain Eukaryota; kingdom Metazoa; phylum Chordata; class Actinopteri; order Perciformes; family Percidae; genus Sander; species Sander vitreus. The sequence goes on along the minus strand of NC_135870.1, from coordinate 11,592 downwards.
GCAAACATTACAGCAAGGATTTGGAAATTCAAACTCACGATGCAGTTTGTTCGCTTCCTCCTCAATGGACTGCTGGATGACTTGCATCTCTTTTATTTCATTGAGCCTGGTTGTGATGGCAACCCTTCGTTGGCTTAAAAGTACCTCTTTTCTTTTGTCTCTGTGAACACAGAACATAAGTGGAGACGCTGATCCACAGCATCTGAAAAATTTAAATTACGGACCACTCAAATCAGTGTATACCAGGTCTCCCAAATGACAGCAAAGCAATAACATATGTTTTTTTCTTCTAAAAAGAGCAAAAAAAGCCTACTACCATGCTGTGGACAATTGTCAAGTGACAGTCCAGCCGGCTGAACTTCATCCCATGGCACTTTGCTTTTGGGCAGCGTAGGGGGCCTCCATATCTACACAAACATTGTCATAGCATTGTCAGGACATCATCAGCACAGTAATCAGCTGTGTGTGTGTGTGACACACTGACCTTCCTGATGCCAGGCCTAGCATCAGCCTCCTCTCCTCCTGGTCTGTGACACGGTGCACATCTCTCAAGTGCCCGGATACGTTTGCGTACTGGAGCATGCATACCGGGCAGTCTTTTCGTGTCATTTTCTGTGCGTGCAATGTAAAAGCAAGCATCAAACGTGGAGAAATAAGCCAACAGCTTAAACAGCAAGATTGAACTTTTAACATGTACGATGCATGCAGCATTACTCCTGTAACAAATTGAAGGGGTATGGACTTTTTTTTAACCCCATCACGCAATAGAGTGCATGGGGCTATTCCATCACTCAGTGCACAGTGCAGCGGGCTCTGGTTGTGAAGTCAGTCCATCAGTAAACCGTGCTGATGCTGAGCTGACAGAGAGCACTGTCTGTTTTTCATGCTCAGTGGTTTAGCCTGATGTAGAGGGGCCAGATTATGCACACACAGAGACAAACTGATGTGACTGATATCATGTTTTAACCACAGACGATCTCCCACAGGTTCAAGTCTACCTGTAACCTGTATTTGATAGGAAATACATTATGAAACAGCATCATCTCCTAATTTGATTTGTTTACTAAATCATAATTTATTAAAGGAGACAACAAGAAAGGACATCTTTTTTTTTTTAAACATAACACAGACGTTGAAGTACACTACTACGCTCAGTTCAAAATGAAATAAATATGAAAAGCGTTAACGTTTTACGTTATACTATACTTTTACTTTAGTTTTACAATTAAACTGCTTCGGCTGGGATTGCTTGTTCAAAATGTCTTCTGAAAATTCTCCAGCTAACGTTGGCTATAAGTTAACTTTAGTTTGGGGCCTGCACTAAACTGGAACAGAAGAGAGAATCGTCCAAACCTTCCTTCCCCAAAGGAGCGGCCCTCTAGGTCTGAAGCGGAACAGAAGAGAGACTCCTACAAATCTTTTTGCAGGTGCACTTTCTTGCAAAAGACCCCTCTCCTCAGCCTCCTCTTGGCCGGCTGGCAGTGGGTTCAGAACTTTCACGCACATCCTCAGCGACCTCCGACTCTGACACAGCGAACTCCGACAAACGAGTCTGAACTTTCTCACTTTAGAACCTTTGTGTCCTCCGACAGACCCTCCGCGTCTACCGACAGACTATCCGACAGACCCTACACGCGTCTTCCGACAGACCCTCCGACAGACCCTCCGCGTCTTCCGACAGACCCTCCGACAGACCCTCCGCGTCTACCGACAGACCCACCGACAGACCCTCCGCGTCCTCCGACAGACCCTCCGACACGTCCTCCGACAGACCCTCCGACACGTCCTCCGACAGACCCTCCGACAGACCCTCCGACAGACCCTTCGACAGATGGGTGGAAAATCATCCTCCTCACATTGTTTCTCTTATCAACCGTTATGCTCTTTGTGTGCTGTGTGAGCATCTTCGCTGGCCCCGGACTAATACAGGCCTTCTGCACCTGGAAAAATAAAGAACAAATACAAATAAAAGCTCAAATATATAGCTGTTCATGTAGCTCATCCTGCTTGAATGTTCAGATGTGTTAAACCCAGTTTCTAGGTGTGGGTCCCTTTAATGTTAAGTCAGCAGGCCTGTCCAGAGCTCAAGTATATAATATAGTCTTAAGTAAAATACCCAGTACATTCAAACTAATGCAGTGAGCAGTAATGTTAATCCAGAGGTCAAATTACTCATGTAAAATATACACACACACACACACACACACACACAAATATAGTCTTAAGTAAAACACAGTCTTATAAATAGAGGTGGGGCAATGTGATCTTACAGGACTTTCTGTGGTGCTGAGCAAGCTGTTGCCACATCTCGACACGTTCCTAATACTCGCCCGGAGTTCCACTAGCAGCTCATTTAGGCTTTGTACGCCTATTTTCACCCCTTCTGGCACCATACTCGTAATGTACTTCACAAATGCGACGGCATCCGTCAGGTAGCTTCTTACGGTCGTCGGTTTCAAGTTACGCTCAAACAGATGGGCTGTAAATCTTGAAATAGATAAATATCAATTAGGTCACGTCTTCTACTCTTTTAGACATTGATAATCTTTACAATTTTGTACTTACTTCCTGATCCGACCGTAGTCCTTCAAGAAGAGAAGGTTCAAAAGAGGAACAGCTGGCTCTGACATAAACCTCAGGAAGTTCAGGACGTGGTTAGCTGTTAGCGGAAGTAAACGGGAAGTAAGTGATGCTTTTTCAGTGCATTTGGAAACCTACAGCTAGCAGACTGCGTAGAAACATCAGCTGAATTTGACCAAACTGCATTGATTACAATCACAATTAAAATTAAGATTTAACGAACCATGATAAAACTTCTTTGCCGTGTGCTCATCATGACACATGAAGGCCGCCACTCGCTTTGTATGCCTTCGAGCCCAGTTGTCGCTTTGTCTAGAGGAATGAAAAAACAGAAAACACACAGGACTAAAATAAATGCCACATTTCGCACCACATTATTGCAAACAAGAAAAACTAGATTAGAAGTTGTCTCACGTAAGTGGCCACAGAGGAACGGAGGAGGTTGAAGCTTGGGGCCTTTCCCAACTCCAATGACTCCCACGCCTCTTTAAAGTACTCAGGGAGCTTCAGGCACTCCGAGCCACTGGATGTGTGGAAGAAGGTTGCTGCTTCTAGTCCCCCCTCAATGCGAGACCGGAGACAGTTGTACCTCAGGAACCAGACGTACTCCTTTTTTTCCAGCGGTATGGCCGCCTGGCCAAAGTAGCGAGCCGTTTTGTGCTGTTCCACCTATAATAATAATAATAATAATAATAATATCAAAAAAGCATGACATTTCTCTCAGAGCGACTCAATGAACATACAATGAACTTTGCAGTCAGCATTGTTGTACTTACCCGTATGATGCGACTGCCATTTTTCAATTTGTCCGCTTCTTTGACCTCTTTCCGCGTCATGTTCAGCACGACGCCTTTCCTGTGCCCAGTCACCGCCACGATGTAACCACTCAGGAGCCCGAAAAACATCCTCTGCCTCTTTTTATCTTCAGGTTTTTTCTCAAGAGCATCTTTAAAAGCACAGGAAGACCACTTCATGCAATGGACAAGTCTTTCAGCTACGGACTGCCCACACCCACAAACCAAAGCCTACCACCACCCAACATTTTATCTATATAGTGCATTTTTTTTAATTTATTTTATTAACAAGTGGGATTGTCTCAGGTCACTTTACAGAATCCAGCCGGAGCCAGTTTCTACATGCAAGACCCTGTGATGTAAAGACCAGCCTCAATATTAGCCCAGTGATGTGCTCAAGAATCAGCAATGGTGAATGTTTAAGCTCAGGACTCACCATTAACATATCAAGCACGATTCTTCTGTAGAACATAGACAAACAAACTTTTATGGACCAACACATGCCTAAACCCAGTTTCTAGGTGTGGGTCCCTGTAATGAGATGGAGATAGCTGCTGAAGGGCTGGGTGGTTTGTCAGGCTCCACTCCAGTCCTTTTTAACTTCCCCCCCTGCTACTAATTGGCAGAATAGCCTTTGAGAGATGAAGTAAGTATTTATAGACCAACACAGACCTAAACCCAGTTTATAGGTGTGAGTCCCTATAATTGTAGGTCAGCAGGCCTATATAATATAGTCTTAAGTAAAGTACACATTATATTCAAACTACTGCAGTGATTCTTACCGAGTGTAGTAGAAATCAGTTTTGGTGCATTCTCAATGAACCATGCATGGTCAGTCGCTTTCACCAGTTCAACTGAAAATTGAAACAAAATTTATTATACACGTCTCTGCACATATACGTTTTATGATTTGTCAACAAATAGAGGTGGGGCGATGTGATCTTACCGGACTTTTTGCGGCGCTGAGCCAGCTGTTGCCCCACCACAGCTCTGGACACGTCCCTCACCCGGAGTTCCACAAGCAGCGCATTTAGGCTTTTCACGCCTATTTTCACCCCTTCTGGCGCCATACTCGTAATGTACTTCACAAAGGCGACGACATCCGTCAGGTAGCTCCTTACGGTCGTCGGTTTCAAGCCTTGCTCTGACAGTCCGGCAGCATATCTTGAAATACAAAAAAATCAATTAGGGTTAGGGTTAGGTGTGTTCGGATCCCAGAAGCCTCCCCACGCGTCCGACGACTACGTGGTTGAAATGGAGACTAACGGTGTGCACGGGCCGCCGCATGTCACTCAGAGTTTCCCCCTCTAAAGACCGCTGTACCCAATGAATAAAAAGCGGTGAATCCTTTGTCCAAAGGAGGGATAGAGAAAAGGAGAGAGGTGAGGTCTTCCTGCTGGAGGAAAGGGATGGTGGGGTGAGAGGGGGGAGAGGAAGACCCATTCCTCTGTCTGGAGGAGGTGGGGAGGAAAGAGGAGAGACCCATCCCTCTGTCTGGAGGAGGTGGGGGGAGAAAAAGACCCATCCCTCTGTCTGGAGGAGGTGGGGAGAGAAAGAGTATGCATCAGAGAGCCCTTCGCCGAGGGCAGTGAGCGAGAAAGAGAGAGAGAGCGAGAGAGAGAGAGAGAGAGAGAGAGAGAGAGAGGGGGATGGGGGGAGGGAAGGAGGGGTGTTCGGACTGATTATAATAGAGACTGGTTATAAAGATGAGACGTGCATAAACCGTAAGTTCCTACTTTGTTTCCTATTTTGTGTCCTATTTTGTTAAAGTTGAGTTGGGAATGTCTTTGCTTTTTAAATTTTATATTATCAGTACAATTGAATGCTAAATTGTAGGACACATCATCAGTAGAGAACCTTGGAATCATCAGGTGTTTCGGCCATTACCTTCTATACACCCTCAACCAAGGGCGGCCCACCAAGGTTGATCAAACCCTGGAGTGTGTCCTATAGCCAATTCAAAGTTTATCCTAGATTATAGGCAGTTTGAAGTATATTAGTATCTATTTTAAGAAAATTGTTTGAAAAAAAGTATATTATTTGGCACAAAAGTATTGCCGTATCTTAAAGGAAAAGAATGTTTGAAAAATTGCATTTTATAACGCAAGTGTTACCATATTTAAAGAATGATATTATTGGCACAAAAGTGTTACCGTATCTCAAGTGAATAATGAATTCATTGTTGATTTTATACTATTTTGTATTTAAAGTTTTTTTTAAGTTTGTTATGATCTTAACATAGTATTGATATAATAAGAATATAACTTACCACCTGGCCGACTAGGGTGTCTGTTAACAGCGCAAGCTAGAACCACCTTTGTCAGCCAGGCCCAGGGGTCCAGAGGTCCAGAGGTCCAGAACTCCCGGCCAGCTCATCAAAGTCCTTCCTGTGTTCCATACACCGCACAACTACAGGAGGCGCTGTTCAAATTAGAATTGGTGTGTACAGACTGCACCTCTGACGTCTTCACATGCAACAGTCGTTTTTGTCACGGTTTAAAACCTTAAAACCTGGAAAAGGTTTTGGGGTGTGAAAAGAATGCAGGAAGGAAGCGCAGGAAGGAAGAGCAGGAACCCCCAAATCCAACGGTGTCAGTCTTATCTCAGTACGACGACGGGAAGTGAGGTAAAAGTCATTTTTAAAGTGGAAATATGACTTTTAAAGCGTTTGTGGGCGTGGCTAAAGCACTTTATGCTGTAACTTTCCTTCTAAAGGTCTGAAAGACTAAGTCTTACGCCTCAAATGGTGTTAGTCACTACAGGAAGTAGTCAAAATATCGCTCTAAAGGCGTTTGTGGGCGTGGCTTAGCGCTTTTATTGCTATAACTTTCTTTTTGAAGGTCGTAGAGGGTTGAAATCAGAAGGAAGAGCAGGAACCCCCGAATCCAACGGGTTAGGAATGAAAGAAAGGAATTCTGCTGCCGAAGGCAGCAGAATTAAATGCACAAACCATGGACCTACACTAATTCCCAACTCTCCTATCTCTCATTCAGACCACTGGGTAAATGTGTGCCCAATCTAGTGATCCAGGACCTTTCGACTCTCCTCCGCTGCTTCACTGACCAGGTTGGGTTGGACTCAAGGATGGTGGCCCTGAGGCTACACCACCCATGGTCAATAAAATGCTGTACTAGGGGGATATGTAAATTTTTCTGGTTATTTATATTATATCGATGTTGGGTGAATCTAGTCAGCATAGTGTTTCCTGATTCGCCAACATATTGCTTTGTGCATTGCAAGCATCTAATTAAATAAACAATATTTTTGTGATGAACAGTAGTGTTCCTTTGTGTTTCAAAAAACCTCTTTGGTGTTCTGGTTTTGTACCATTCTATAATGTCTAAAGAAATCCCCTTGTGACCTGGTTCTGTGTGCCTGTAAGGGTCTGAGTTTGGCTTTGACCAGAATGTCTCTAAGGTTGTGGTTTTTTTCTAAAGGCCGCAATCAGCCTATGATCCTTTAGGAAAACTCCGTTACCTCCAGCAGAAATAAAGTTCCTTTTTTAATTGTTGTGCGAGTTTGACATTTTCTGAAGAATAAGTTATAATGATTGGCAAAATTGGATCGAGACAAATTGGTTTGACACGGGTGAACGTTCTCAACGCCTGACGCAACATGGTGTAGGAGTAGCCTCTGGTGAGTAGTGAGGAAAAATAGGACTTTGACAGCTGCTCTAAAATCCTCTGCTCTGGTGCAAATTCTTTTGAATCTCAGTAATTGAGATTTAACCAACCCCGCAAATGTGTGTTTTGGGTGATGGCTGGATCTGAAGAGCAGCGCATGCGTGTCCGTCTCTTTGAAAAAAAACTCTGACATCAAGTTTGCGTGTGGCGGAGAAGTCGGCACCTTTGAAGGTCGTCGTGTCTAGGAAATCTATGGATTCCTGATTAATGGTCGATTTTAATTTGATGGACTGCCTGTGATTGTTCAAGGTAATAATAAATTGTTCAAATTCTTCTTTGGAATGATCCCAAATGCCCCAAATATCATCCAAATAACGAAAGTAATGTAGCGGTTTTTTTTCTGGCAGGATTCCAAAGCGCTTTCCTCCCAGGCTGCCATGAACAGGTTAGCATACGAGGGTGCGAATTTTTTTACCCATCGCTGTGCCTCTAATTTGCAGGAAAAACTGGCCATCAAACTCAAAATCATTTTTGGTAAGATTTATTTCGAGCAATTGGAGGATTTCCTTATCAGGCCTTTTGCTGTTTGGGTATTTCAGAAAACGTGTTCTTGACTGCTAACAGGCCTTCTGAGGACTGAATGTTGGTGTACAGGCTGTCAACATCAAGGGAGAAAAGAAAGGCTGATGGTGGTACTATAATGCTTCTAATTTTCTCCACAAAATCATAAGTGTCTTTTATATAACTTGGGTGTAGTGTCGAAAGGGGATTTAAATAATAATCTATGAATTCTGCTGTGAAGTACGTCTCGCTCTCACAGTCTGAGACTTGGAAATTGTACTTCAACCAAGGCTAAGTGGGAAATAGCCAGGATCATCAAGTGATGATCCTAAACCATGTGTGGGCTGACATTGTAAAGCCGGCCTCGCAATGTCATCTAGTCATGCCGGCATTGTAAAGCCGGCCTCGCAATGTCATCTAGTCATTCTGGCATTGTAAGGCCGGCCTCGCAATGAGTGGGTTTTTCACACTTGTTAATTGTATTTCAACCAAGGCTGGTTATGGAACTAGGTAAGGGGGTAATAGCCAGGATCATCAAGCGATGATCCTCAACCATGTGTGGGCGGACATTGTAAAGCCGGCCTCGCAATGTCATCTAGTCATGCCGGCATTGTGAAGCCGGCCTCGCAATGTCATCTAGTCATTCTGTCATTGTAAAGCCGGCCTCGCAATGAGTGGGTTTTTGACACTTGGAAATTAGGTGTTGGATGCTGTTGCGCTTGCAGCATATGTGCTGCAATTGGGACGGAATTCAACAGCTAGGTTCTATGTGTGAAAATGTGCTTCATTGTAAAGCCGGCCTCGCAATGTCATCTAGTCATGCCGGCATTGTGAAGCCGGCCTCGCAATGTCATCAAGCCATGCTTGCATTGTAAAGCCGGCCTCGCAATGTCATCTAGTCATGCCGGCATTGTAAAGCCGGCCTCGCAATGTCATCTAGTCATGCCGGCATTGTGAAGCCGGCCTCGCAATGTCATCAAGCCATGCTTGCATTGTAAAGCCGGCCTCGCAATGTCATCAAGCCATGCTTGCATTGTAAAGCCGGCCTCGCAATGTCATCTAGTCATGCCGGCATTGTGAAGCCGGCCTCGCAATGTCATCTAGTCATTCTGGCATTGTAAGGCCGGCCTCGCAATGAGTGGGTTTTTCACACTTGGTAATTGTATTTCAACCAAGGCTGGTTATGGAACTAGGTAAGGGGGTAATAGCCAGGATCACCAAGCGATGATCCTCAACCATGTGTGGGCGGACATTGTAAAGCCGGCCTCGCAATGTCATCTAGTCATGCCGGCATTGTGAAGCCGGCCTCGCAATGTCATCAAGCCATGCCGTCATTGTGAAGCCGGCCTCGCAATGTCATCAACCATGCTTGCATTGTAAAGCCGGCCTCGTAATGTCATCTAGTCATTCTGGCATTGTAAAGCCGGCCTCGCAATGAGTGGGTTTTTGACACTTGGAAATTAGCTGTTGGAAGTTGTTGCGCTTGCAGCATACGTGCTGCAATTGGGACGGAATTCAACAGCTAGGTTCTATGTGTGAAAATGTGCTTCATTGTAAAGCCGGCTTGGCAATGATTGAAACGGGATACCAGGGGCACGGGCAATTTGGGCCCGCGGTTTTGTATGGCCACAGGGGGGGGGGGCTTAAGTGTGGGTGCCCAGGCTCGACCGGAGGTCAAGGTGCCCGGAGGTGGGCCCTTTTTCCTGAATGTATACCCGGGGAGGTGAGCCCCTTTCTGGGGCGCAAGGGGTGGCTCCCCGGTGTGGGCCTTGTAAAGTCGGCCTCGCAATGAGTGGGTTTTTTCCCACTTGGAAATTGTACGTCAAACAAGCCTGGTTATGGAACTAGGTAAGGGGTTAATAGCCAAGATCATCAAGCGATGATCCTAAACCGTGGGTGGGCGGACATTGTGAAGCCGGCTCCGCAATGTCATGTAGCCATTCTAGCATTGTCAAGCCAGCTTTGCATAGGTACACACCAAATGGTTAGGTTTAGGGCTCGGATTACCTGGTAAGGCATAGACTATACATTAGGTTTAGGCAAAATGGCCTTAAATCTGAATGAGATCAATAGATCATAGGTTAAGGTTAGGTCAAAAAGACCATGATTAGATTTAGGTATACATTAGGTTTAGGCCAAAAGGCCTTAAATCCAAATTAGATCAATAGATCATAGGTTAAGGTTAGGTCAGAAAGACCATGGTTAGGTTTAGGTCAAAAGAACAGTGGTCCTTAACAACAGGTAATTGCCCATGAAGAGAAAACTGCTTAATACCTTTACACCACTCGGTTGGAAAGACAGTACCGTCACAAATCAGACTCCATCAATGATGTAGAAACATGTTAAATCTTACATATGAACTGTAAAATTAACTGTGATTAATTTCGTGGCTGATGAAGCCATATAGAAACAGATAGAAATATGGGAAAAAATCTCAATGTATGCAGTGATAATATCACTTTCTGCATGTCATCTAGCCATGCCGGCATTGTAAAGCAGGCCTCGTGAAGTCATCTACTCATGCTGGCATTGTAAAGCCGGTCTCGCAATGAGTGGGTTTTTCACACTTGGAAATTGTACTTCAACCAAGGCTAAGTGGGAAATAGCCAGGATCAACAAGTGATGATCCTAAACCATGTGTGGGCTGACATTGTAAAGCCGGCCTCGCAATGTCATCTAGTCATGCCGGCATTGTGAAGGGTTAGGGTTAGGGTTAGGGGGTTAGGGTTAGGGTTAGGGTTAGGGTTAGGGGTTAGGGTTAGGGTTAGGGTTAGGGTTAGGGTTAGGGTTAGGGGGGGGGTTAGGGTTAGGGTAAATTAAAGAAAACCCCACAGCCGAAGGCTGTGAGGTTTTGATGCACAAACCACTAAATGGAAGCAGCACCCCCAAAGCATCTCAGCCCCTCCTTGAAGTCCCTCCACTCACAGGTATCTAAGTGTTTGTTGTTAAGATAATTTGTGTGGGAGTTGAAGTTGAAGCTAGAGGTCAGAGGTTAGGGCCCAGGTGGGATAGGGTTAAGATTAGGGCAAGGAGTGAAGGGAAAGGTTTAGGGCTCAGAGAGATGAAAAGAGAGAGAAAAAGAGGAAAACAGAGAATGGGGGAAAGAAAGAGTGTGTGGGGAAGGAATATAAGACAAAGGAAGAGAGAAAGAGAAAGAGAGAGAGAGAGAGAGAGAGAGAGAGAAGACAGAGAAAGAGAGTTAGAGAGACAGAGAGAGAAGATCAAGACAGAGAGAGCAGAGAGAGATGACAGAGATCGAGAGAGAGAGAGACAGACGAGTGAGATGACAGAGAAAGAGAGATATATCACGAAAGATCAAGTATGTTTAAGCTCTATACATATTACTAGATATATTAAAAACATCAAGTATTATCATATATGTATTATTTACATATACAAAGCATCAGTTATTATTATTATTATATGTCTAAATATTATAAAGCATATATTATATATATATCTAGTATATTTATAAACATATTATCACATACATATATATATATCTATATATATAAAAACACACATAGTTATATATATATATATCTTTATCTAAATATATATATATCATACATATATACACATATCACATAATATATGTTACATGTCTACATATATTATAGCATGTTTTTGTTTACATATCATACAAGATCACATCGAAGACATGCGCATCGCATCACAGTCTACATCGCATACATATATTGTTGATATATATCAGTCACATGCGATCACTGATACAGAGCACGAAACATCAGATAGTCATGCTAGGCATGTCATGCACGTGTATGCAGTATGGCCAGGCCATGCCAGGCGGCAGGCCAGGCACGGCCAGGCCAGGCTAAAATGACAGGCAGAGACAGGCCAGGGCCAGGGTCAGGCCAGGCCAGGCCAGGCCAGGGCCAGGGCCAGGGCCAGGCCAGGCTAGCGCCAGGCCAGGCCAGGCCAGGCCAGGCCAGAGGCCAGGCCGGCAGGCCAGGCCAGTGGCCAGGCCAGCCAGCGCAGCAGGCATAGCCAGGCCAGGCCAGGCCAGGCCAGGC
>NC_135869.1:29661660-29663468 GCF_031162955.1 Sander vitreus | reverse complement strand
TCTGTCTCTCTCTCTCGCCTCTCGCTTTCTTTCTCTGCTCTCTCTCGTCTCTCTTTCTCTCGCTCTCTCTCTCTTTCTCTGTCCCTCGCTCTCTTCTCTCTTCTCTCGCTGTCCTCTCGTTCTGTCTGTCGTCTCTCGGCTCTCGTCTCTCTCTTTCTCTGTCTTCTCGCCTCTCTCCTCTCTGTCTCCTCTCTCTGCTCTCCCTCTTCATGTCTCTCTCTCGCCCCTCACTCTCTCTCTCTCTCTGTCTCTCCTTTCCTCTCTCCCTTTCTCTTCTCTCTCTTCCTTGATCTGTATTCCTTCCCCCACACACTCTTTCTTTCCCATTCTCTGTCTGTTTTCCTTTTTTCTCTCTTTTCATCTCTCTGAGCCCTAAACCTTTCCCCTTCACTCCTTGCCCTAATCTTAACCCTATCCCACCTGGGTCCCTAACCTCTGACCTCTAGCTTCAACTCAACTCCCACACAAATTATCTTAACAACAAACACTTAGATACCTGTGAGTGGAGGGACTTCAAGGAGGGGCTGAGATGCTTTGGGGGATGCTGCTTCCATTTAGTGGTTTGTGCATCAAAACCCTCACAGCCTTCGGCTGTGGGGTTTTCTTTAATTTACTCCCTCTCCTACTTTTATCCTCTTCCTCTACTTTTTCCCTAACCTCTAACCTTTCATTCTCCTAACCTTTACCTATCTCTCTCTCTCTCTCTCTCTCTCTCTCTCTCTGTCTGTCTGTCTGCCTGCCTGTCTGTCTGTCTGTCTCTGTCTCTCTCTTTCTCTCTCTTTCTCTGTTTCTCTCTTTTCTCTCTCTTTGTCTCTCTCTGTCTCTCTCTCTCGCTCTCTCTCTCTTCTGTCTTCTCTTCCCCTCTCTTCTCGTCTCTCTCTCTGTCTTCTCTCTCGTCTTCTCTCTCTTCTCTCTCTCGCTCTTCTCTGTCTTCTCTCTTTCTCTCTCTCGCTTCTCTCTCTTTCTCTCTCTCTCTCTCTCTCTCTCTCTCCCTTTCTTTTTCTCTCTTCCTTTGTCTTATATTCCTTCCCACACACTCTTTCTTTCCCCCATTCTCTGTTTTCCTCTTTTTCTCTCTCTTTTTCATCTCTCTGAGCCCTAAACCTTTCCCTTCACTCCTTGCCCTAATCTTAACCCTATCCCACCTGGGCCCTAACCTCTGACCTCTAGCTTCAACTTCAACTCCCACACAAATTATCTTAACAACAAACACTTAGATACCTGTGAGTGGAGGGACTTCAAGGAGGGGCTGAGATGCTTTGGGGGTGCTGCTTCCATTTAGTGGTTTGTGCATCAAAACCTCACAGCCTCGCTGTGGGGTTTTCTTTTAATTTCACCCTAACCCTAACCCTAACCCTAACCCCTAACCCCTAACCCCCTAACCCTAACTCCCTAACTAACCCCTAACCCTAACCCTAACTCCTAACCTAACTAACCCCTAAACCTCTAACCCTAACCCTAACTCCTAAACTACTAGCAGCCCCTGAACTGAAAAAAAGGCTATTAAAATGGCTGAAATTGCCTTTCCAGAAGCCAGGATTTTGGTTCCAATAGTCAACCATCACCGAGACTTGTCCACCATTGAGCGGAATAACTTGGCAGACCTCAATAGTCATATTGTGTGCCATCCCAGACAGTATACCGCAGCTTTCCAAGAAACTCTTTGACACAGAGGGTGATCTTGTCCACTGGACCGAACAGACTGCCCAACACATGTTTGACCACTGGGTTGCACATTTAAACAGAATGTCCCCATAAAGACCCCAGGGGTCACGGGGGTTAAGAACAGTGGTCAATTTATCCAAATC
>NC_135869.1:29606660-29651660 GCF_031162955.1 Sander vitreus | reverse complement strand
ATCAGCAGGAGAGGAACCAGTAATGACTGTGGGTTTGGGTGGAATGATCAGTCCTGGAGTCTGAGGTGCTCTGATGGTGGTTACTCTGGCTGGCACAATAACAGAAGAACAGTCCTCACTTCCTCCTCTGTCTCTAACAGAGTAGCAGTGTATGTGGACTGTCCTGCTGGCTCTCTGTCCTTCTACACAGTCTCCTCTGACTCCCTGATCGACCTCCACACCTTCAACACCACATTCACTTAACCTCTTTAGTCTCTCCTGTGGACAGAAACACTGACTGAAGATCAGCTGCTGAAATCAAAGTTCAGTCTGTTCACCATCACACACTACAGACCAAACATTAATAATTTGTGCCAATAAATCACATGTCAATTTAAACATTCAAGCCCATCTATCTCTATGCTCCTTTTCACACTGAATCCAAAACATTCACTTTTTAGGTTTCTGCAGATTTCGGATGCCGATTTAAAAACAAGCCAACCGATAAAATGACTTTTGTTTAATGCAATCAATGGATTCTCTCAGACGTCAATCTCTGTTCATACTGTCACATAACAATGTGGGTATCGATCCATTAGATCTCGCAGCATAGTGTCCTCTTTGACAAACAATATACAGATTATAAAGACAACATCTGGGGAAGTACAGCAGTTAAACTGTCTGCTCTTTATCAATTACTCTTTACTTGTACTTCACTTTGTTTTTAATATGTATTATCTTGTATGTTTTGATGTAAAGCACATTATGATTCTATCTGTGAAAAGTGTTCTTTAAATAAAGCTATGCTGAATTAATCAGAAAGCAGCAACTATTCATAAGAAAAACTTAAATTCATGTTTAACAATTATTTTGTAATTCATCCATGCTCTATATGTTTGTAAAAACACTGAAGTATATGTTGCCATGTTTTGCTGGCTGTACTCTGCATTTTGCATGATTGAAGATGGGGGTCTAAGTGCTGCATTGTGTACCATGTGTTGTGTATTGGGTTTGTGGTGTTATGCCCCTGGAGGCCAGGGTGAGCATATCATGCTCACACACCTGCAAGCTATAATCACTTTGATGTTCCCTTTGTGTCACTACACCCTGAGGAAGGCTCAAGCCGACACGCGTTGGTGTATTTTTAATGTCTCGCCCTATTTAATAAAGGCCTTTTATCACTTTTTGTAACCAACCTTGAGTGCCTGGACTTGATTTTTTATAATAATTTTTCTTCCTTTGTCATGTTTAACAATGTTTACACATGTCTGTAAATCCAGCAACGTTATACTGTTAGATTTATAATGGAGTTTGATGGGGGGTAGATGGACCTAAACAGACATGTTTCAGTGTTTATCTGGCAGCATTCAGGACCGTAATGGGAGAAGAAGATATTCATCTTGACCGGACAAACGGTCGATACGTCCCGGCTGCTGCCTGGTGTCCTGTCCTGGAAATGTCTCTGGAGAAAAAGAACATTGTTCACTGCAGCGAGCTGAAGGAGAGCTGCACCAAGCTAGCCACAGTTAGCCACACTGGCTGGACCGGAAACAGGGAAGTTATCTTCAAAATAAAAGAGCAACACGGAGGGTGAGTAAGGTTTATAAATACTCACCATGGACAGGGCCGTCCTTTACTATGCAAGAGTTTGGTACAGATACAGTTCCATGTCATGAATTCAAGTAGAATTAAATTAATATGTTTGGACTAAATGAGCAAAGCATAAAAAATTAACCTCATTGATGGTTCTGCTGATTTTTTTAAATTTTTGTGGTAGAAAATTACAAACATGTTAAACACTATAACAAATATGTACAGTAACCCTGTTTTAAATTCACTGATTAAAATAAATAACCTCAATTTTTCTATGCATTAACTAGTTGTTTGAGTTTTGTGTTTTATGTTTTATTCTATGTATATTAAAAACAACTGCGTGCTGAACTTCACCCGACGTGAATGCAATACTTTTTTTTCTCCACCAAATCCAATTGTCTGTGTGAAGATACTTGTCAATAAAAACAAATCAGATTCATATTTAACGTATGTAATGTGTTACGGGGGTGCAGTCTTATTTCAGCAGTCTCTGCCAATGCCAAATAAGACTGCACCCCCCAACTCAGGATTGTAAAGTCTAACAATGACCCAATTAGCTTTACTTACATGTCGTCTAAAAGTCCTGAAAAGATTGTCATCGTCAGCCTTTGCAATCCTGAGTTTTTCACATTACAGACATTAAATATATATCTGAATTATTTTTATTAACAAGTATGTTTACACAGACGAGTGGATTTGGTGGAAAGAAATGTATTGCTCCGGCTCTGTGTACCTGCTGGCTATGTATGTTAGGTTGTAGTACTAAAACAACGTGTTGGTGAATAGTAGTTTTATTTTGAATGTTCTGACAGGAAGTGTGTTTTATTCCCAGCGGCTTGACAGTGATGGTGAGAGGAGAGCGGTGGTGACTCTGCACATCGGGGCTTAAATGAAAGAGGATGCATGGAGATCTCAGACAGCTGGCAGGATTATTCATCCCCTTCTTCCACAGAGTGTCCTGTCTGCAGTCAGGTGAGTCCAACTGTCCCCTGTCCTGCTGCTGTTTGTTTAAATGTGCTCATGCCGCTCTGCAGTTTCTCATTCAGCCAGCAGCTGTACTGCAGGTGCAGCTTACCTAAAGTCTAACTTCACTATCAGCAGGAAGCTTCTGCATTGAGGTCCAGAGAGAGGAATTCCCCTCTGGCTGCATGCATTCTTCAAACCACACACAGAGTATTCATTCACTTTTAATCCTTGGAATTATTTGAATGTGTTGATGATAATGTTTTATTTTGTCATTCAAAGACAGATAAAAGACAAACCAGACACAGAAGGAGACAAATGGTTTGAGATTTGATTTTATATTAATACAAGAAGTGATCTTTGATTTGATTGCTGATATCACAAAGTCTGCCATGACACGATTTAGGTTTTGATGCGATTTTATTCGGGCCCTGCGATCAATATGAGGCGATATCATTAATGTTTATTTAACGCAATTAGTTATATCACCTCACAAAAAGCAACTAACTATGATTTGACCATTTTATTACTGAGCTTCCAGACATTTAAATGAAAAAAACAAAAACAATTTTTAATATTTAGTGGGAATTTCAAAATAAAGGCGCATCTTAAAGATGATGATGATTTTTATCGATATTTTCTCTTTTAATCGATGATAGTGGATCGTTGATGATTGAATCAATGTATTAATCCAGACCAGCGTTGCACCCCTAATAAATATGTATTTTTAAACCAATCAATGAGACTGTCCTCCCCCGAAAAAACACCCACATAGTTTGTTCAAGCAGCAATTACGACTCATATTAACATGTAAATATTTAAGTTGATGGTTTATCTGACAAACAGTCCAAAACTAGATTTTCAGTACAATATTTTATGACAAAGAAAAATCTTTATAATTTAAGAAGCTGGAATCAAAGAATATTTGGGATTTTTGTAGAAACATGTGAATCCTTTATCGTAATGCAGACTCTCTGTCTGCCTCCTCCTCCTTCAGGGCGCTTCCTCCTGAGCCAGCGGCATCATGGGAGGTTCCACCTCCTCCCTCGTTGACGAGGCAGAGGGTGATGATGCCCCCCCCCGGGGTGCAGCTCTGCCCCCGTCCCCCATCATGGGATGTCTGAGGAGCAGCCAAAGCACCTCCCTCCCTCGGCAGATCCACAGACCCAGCAGGCACAGAGAGCGCAGGTACGACACAAACAAGCTGTCATCCCACAAAAACAGACCTTTATTAACATTTCTAGTGGCCGCAGTAGTTCAGACGGGAGCAGAGCAGGAAGTAAGGTGAGGAAGTATAAGAGCACCAAATGTCCTGGTGAGGAGGCAGGTTGGGGGTGAGACTGGGGGTTCATGTCCTGTTACAAAAGAAAAGGAAACCGAGAGTTATTTTTAACTTTAGGGAACAAATGGAGCTACGTCATGTTCTGCGGAAACAAACTACAGATATTGTTGTATGGTTTGGTTGGTCATCCCAACAAGGAAAGGGAAAACAAAAACTCAGTTTATCTTACCGTGATGGTCCTGAAGAGAAGTTTAGGATGAGATATTTGAGGGTTTCCCAGAGGAAATAGTTAGTGGAGCTGGGGTGTAATAACTGCAAAGTGATAAATCATCTGAAGCTGAGCTTCATCTGACAGATCCATCTCATTCCGTTAATAACGATTACAATACATGTCATTTAGCTTTTATCCAAAGTGACTTACAAGTGCTATATATGTCTGGAGCAACTAGGGGTTAAGTGTCTTGCTCAGGGACACATTGGTTGACGTATCACAGTGGGAATAGAACCCAGATCTCCAAAGGCATGTGTCAAATCCACTGCGCCATCCCCCGCTCCCCTCAGGTGAACCTGATGATGACTAATGACTTATTATCTCGGAATAATTCAAATTTTATTTATAGTTTCAAATCATAACAAGAGTTATCTCAATACACTTCACAGGTAGAGTAGGTCTAGACCACACTCTATAATTTACAAAGACCCAACAATTTGTATCTTGAAAAAAATGACTTTGATTTGAAAAGGAACTTGAAAACATATTGAAATAAAATTAAAAAAGCCCAAATCAGATAACGCATGCACGTAAATCGTGCGTAAAAAATTGTGGTTTTAAAAAGAATTTGCACTAATTTTGACCACCCTGGTAATATATAAAGACAGGTTAAAGGCCAACAGGCTGTATGTCTTCTCTGAGACGGTCCTATTTATTTGTTAACTCTACGTGTAAAAATTATGATTTATTTAAGTCATTCGACACTTAACTGTGATTGCTGAATGAAGCGCATGTATAATTTATATTCTACACTTATGTGGGCGTCCTGGGCTCCAGAATGAGGTCAGGAATTGTTCGATACAAAATAAACCTCAGCCTTCCCAAATTTGGTTCAACTCTCCAGTTATTAATCATTGCTGTGTCTCTGTCTCAGGCTCGGTGTATATTCTGTTTAGTGTAAGTCTCCTCCGCTGCCACGCTGTCCCAGAGTCCATCAGATTCGGTCCTAGCAGGAGTCAAGTTCCTCTCTGACAGGAAATGTAACGCGACCGGGGGAATCCCTGATGACTGGACTGTAGATGAGAGTCTGGAGAAGCTTTCCAGAGGGAGCTCCTCACATTTCGTTTGATGCATAAAGATCAGAATGGACCAAAAAAAATGATTTTGAAGTATCATTTCAAGTCAGACATCACTTGCTTTGAACTTCTCTAAATATCAGGTGTATTTGTGGAGTTTATTTTTAGATTTTAAACGCATCTACTTGTTTTCTGAAGCTGGAATATATAAGAAAAAACATCATATTGTATTTATCAATAAAACTAACAAAGCTGCATGTTATAAAACCTAATTTACATGATATACAAGATATGCAATTATTTTTTATTCAGCACCTTTTCAAAAGTATGGAGGCCCATTTACGCCAGTGTGAAAAAAAGAAGATCCTGTTAGTTATTATTATGAGAAAATTGCTTCAAAATGAGTTTATATCTTAAAATAATGAGGTAGTTTCTCTGCGTTATCAGCGGCGTTACCAGATGTCTCCTAACTCATTCAATATATCTTTGTTGATGAATATAGTGCCACTTCTCCCTGAAGCTTAACCCTTGTGTTGTCTTCCCATCGACTATTAACTTGTCTTCTTCCAGGTCAAAATTGAAAATTCTACGTTTTTGTCGCTTTTTTCAAAACTTTTTTTATTCATGGTCAATAAACCTAATTTATATGACATTATACCTCAAAAAAAGAAGATAGGAATTTTTTTGACTAATAGTTAAGATCACAGGATGTTGACCGAATCCCAGACTGGTTTAGTCAGGATACTGTTTTTGGGGGGGGGGCTTTTTGACCCTTATTTCAGAGTGACAGTGGATAGACAGGAAAGGTAGGAAAGAGATGGGGGATGACACGCAGCAAAGGTCAGCAGCACTTGAACCTGGGCCGCTGCAGGACTCAGCCTACTTGGGGCGCACGCTCTTACTGGGTGAGCTAGAGGTCGCCCCGACAGGATACTGGTTTGAAACCATTTAAACTGTTGTTTTTTTTTCAAATGCTATAAATTTGAATAAAACACCCAACATTCTATGAAAGTAATCATTATTTTTACATGTGAAGAACGTTGTATACATTCCATACAACATACATCTATGCATCCATGTTAATTTTGGGGCAATTTGGTTGAAAGAAACCCATATTTATGATATAAAAAACTTTGAAAACGTGTCAAATTTGAACCGAGGACAACACAAGGGTTAATAAGTAGAATAATATACTCCAGAAAAATATAAATAAATTCATCTGCCTTTAGACAGAAATAATAAAGTATGTATTTCGAAATTAACTTGAATAATTACATAAAATAAATAAAAGTGAATACAACCAAAATAGTGTCTGCAGCAAAATTAGCAAAGTATTTTTTAATCTTTCCTTTAAACCTTTTAGATACAGATTAAACAGATACAGATTTTAACTTTTAACTTTAAAACTTGCAGAATTACTCATCAGTTAATGTGTATATGTGTTGTTTAAGAGTATTTTGTAAGAAGTAGTTTTAGGAGTTTGTAAAAACCAACAAAGTATCTCTGCTTCATTCACTGTTTTGAGAAGAACCAGCATCACAGGAACACGTGCATCTTCGCAACAGTTTGCTCTGCAGTAACCCGTCCCGGTCGCTCTGCCCTTCAAAGTTTCCGGCTTTCTGCCAAAGCTACTTAAAAAATGTGGGCCAGCCTCCACACAGACGTCCCACCGGTGGCTCCTCCGGTCTGAATCTCTCCATGGATGCCACCACATGGATAATCTGCGTCTGGGCACAACGAGCAACATTAATCTTAGATGTGTTTTTGTACCAAATTCAGTGTTTTACAAAAAACTGAAGCGTCTGTAAACTGAGCTTGGTGGCAGCAAAACTGCTGGGAGAAATCATGAATATTGTATAATCTATCCGTGAATTTTAATTTCTCCTCCGAGCAAGTCACGGTATAGAAAAATGTTAATGCATCCGTTTATATTTGGATTTTTCCCCTCGTCTTCTTCAGCTTTCTCTTCCTTCTATCCTCCTGACAGTTTACAGCTACATGAAACCAGAGTTGAACTGAAGACAGTTCTCATATTTTTTACATTCTACTTGCTATCAGCAGAAATTAGTGGAGGTTATTATATGAGTGAGCAGGAAACTACCCTAAACCTTGAATGATTCTCTTGACACTTCGATGTTTTAGCATCTTCTAAAAAAAATATTTTAGGATGACAAAACATAAAAAATACTGTATTTTATGTATTAATTAAAGCAAAAATACTTCATGTTTATTGATTATGAGAGGGATGGCAGTCACTGATTAATACGGTGGCCCTGAAGGACAAAACACAACAGCATTTCAGAATACTTTATTTATCCAGCAACCTTTCAAAAGTATGGAAGCCATTTTCCACCAGTGTGGAAAAAAAGATCCTGTAAGTCATGAGTTCTTTTCTCGAAATAATGAGTTAGTTTCTTGAAATAATGAGTTAGTTTCGTTTAATATTGAGTTTGTACTTCGAAAACACAATAGAACACAACAACATTTCACCAAACACAACAGCAAAAGTAAAAAAACAAAACGACATTTGGTGAGACTCACACCAGAAAAGGTCCCTGATTCCTCCTCGCAGATTGGATATATGATATGAAATATGGAATTAAAGTCTGAATATATGGAATCAAGCCCAAACATATGAAATAAAAGTCTTAATATATTGAATTAAGTCTGAAAATATAAAATGAAAATCATATAATAGAAAAGAGAGAATATCATAATATCACACAGGATATATGAATCCTGTGATTCTGAAGTTTTGTGTTTTCTCTGCAGTTTCTCCTCCGGCTCGATGCCGATGCAGCGGAGCCAGTGGGCTTGTGTCTGTTGCACTTTCCTCAACGCAGCTGGCGCCCCCCGCTGCTCCATCTGTGAAGCCCCTCGGCGGAGACCCGACAGCCACACACAGTGGATGTGTCGGAGGACCAGCAGGGAGGGCGCTCGCTGGTCCTGCCCGCGCTGCACGCTTGCCAACCCCCCCGACAGCCTGGCCTGCTCTCTGTGCGGCCACGCTGGCACTCTGGAGTGCCGGCGTGGCTCGTCTGAGGTCCAGCCTCGGCCTCAGCGCTCCAGCAGCTGCTCCGGTCCCCTGAGGCCATCATCCGCTGAAAAACAGCCGGAGAATTCCGTTATGAACACCCTGGTTTGGGAGTGTTTGAGGTGCACTCTGCAGAACACCCCTACCTCTATGTCCTGCTCTGCGTGTGGCGGACCACGCAAACTGTCTCTCCCCCAAATCCCCGCCGACGCTTTGCTCATGCCTGAAAATCAAACGGGAGTACAGCATCCAGAGCCGGCAGCCGGGGCGCTGTCCCTTTCCATATCAACCGGAGGAGAGTGTTTACCGGTAGAAGCTTCGTATCCAAACACAAGCGTAGTGTCTTCAGGTCATAATAACCCTCTCCCCTGCAGCCGCAGAGAGGTGCCACCTCCAGAAGGTTGCCTCAGTCAAAGTCAAAGCTTAAGTCCATCTCCGTCCACACTCGCTGTCTCGCATCTCTCTGCCCAGCCGGAGCTGCTGGCCGGCCGACGGCTAAGCATCCTGAATGAGGAAATGTCTCCGCTGTCCCCTGCACCGGATGCCTCCGCATCGTTCCCGCTGTGTGTCATCCCCATCAACAGGCCAGCGGAGGAGGAGTGGTCGTGTCCGGCATGCACTCTCATTAATGAGGTGAAAGCCAAACACTGTGTGGCGTGCCACACTCCTCAGCGACACGCGGCGCAGCTGAAAGCCGCGCTGTGCCTCAGGAGGAAGAAGAGCATGCTGGTGGAGGTGCTGCGACAGAGCGATGAAGGAGAGGCCAAGGAGCTGTGGGAGAACATCGTCAGCTTCTGCAGAGAGGTTTGTACACGACTCCAAGCTGTCCAAGATGAACCTTTACGTTCACAGTGTTCAGCTTCTTCCTCCTTCACTTGGAAGTTTGAGCTTCAATGACTACGTTTACATGCACATAGTATAGACAAATTCTGACTAAGCAGTTTCTATTTTCTAACTGCAAATGAAATGATTACTTCTACCTCTTTTTTCAGTAGCGTTCTCTAGCCGTACAGTATCATATTGAAGGCTACTGAGTTGTCACATATTCACGTTTACAGCCGGGAAATCATCAATTCCTGAACCGGCGTGTACCATTGTTTGTTTGCCAGCATGGGCAACAACAATAATGAGCTACAGACAAACAATGTACGAAAAAAGATAACCCGAACATGCCACAAAATCAGAAAATAATTAATAACTTTTCTAATAAAATCATATAAAAGATCTAATACTAAAAACAATCTAGATGGCACCTGAAAACAACCATACAAATAACCCAAAAGACCCATCTTGAACAATAAGAATAATGAGAAAAACACATCAAGAGTCTAAAGTGTACTAAACATTTGCAGCTGACTTTCTACAAGTTTTAACAAGTGAATCTGAGTAATAAATCTAAGGTCTGCAACACACTTGAGGTTCAGTTGTTTCTGAGGTTTGATTGGCTCGTTCCCAGAATACCGTGACGTTTGTGGATGACAGCTTCCCTCCTGGTCCGAAGTCCGTGGGCTTCCCGGCGGACGACAGCGTCCAACATCGGGTCAGAAAGTGGCTTCGCCCTCGAGAAATCAACTGCTGCAACTTCAGAGACCGCCCGGTGAAGTGGTCTGTTTTCCGCACGCTTCGGCCGTCCGACATCCTGCAAGGGCTTCTGGGTAACTGCTGGTAAGTCCACGGTAGTCTTGTAATGCCAGACCTTACTCCATAACTACAGTCTGGCTACACCACCAATGCATTCTGGTATAGCAGGAAAAACATTCAGGGTTGTTTGCATTTCTTTAAACCAATCCCAATCGTCTTGGGCGGCGCTACGCTCCAGACGCAGCGACGGTGGCTCTGCTAAATAGTCTCGGGAAGGAACTTGTTCTGGTGGAACATTTGCACCCCGCAAAAGAAAATGACACAAACATGAAAATGTAAACAAAACTTTGGTATCGGCAAGATGGCTCTCCATCTCTTGTTGCCAATGAATGCTTCTGGTGATGCGTATACGATGGAGAACTGGCCAGCAGCAATTGTTTCATCCGTGTCTTTATCTTTAAATAAGCTTTTTCTATAACCAGTGGGCAAACATGCTAGCACATCCCAGTTAGAGAGGAAATGCCGTAAAGATATTCTTTGTAAATGTTTACAATCATTCCCTGAAAGAACCAAGCAAGTTGTTGCACAATCCAAAAGTTGCCATTTTCAGCATGTAGCTTGCTCGAAGTCTGCTGTTGTTTCCCGAAACGAAGGGAGTAGTGTATATGTAGCCTAAGAGGCTTGCAGCTCTTTAAACTTCGGATGGTTTCAGGGCTGTGAAACGGTGTCTCTGCATGTTTTGGAGAACAGGTTCCTGAGTGCCTTGGCTGTTCTGGCTGAACGACCCGAGCTAGTGGAGAAAGTGATGCTGACGCGCTCACTGTGTGCAGAAGGAGCCTATCAGGTGCGTCTGTGCAAAGACGGCTTGTGGACCACAGTGCTGGTGGACGACATGCTGCCGTGCGACGAGAGCGGCCACCTTCTCTTCTCTCAGGTGAAACGTTCGACTCCAAACACTCAACTCTTTGTTCACGTATCGGGCCTAAGTAAATATTTTACGCACAATTGATTTTAGTCCCCCGTAGTTCCATAACAAGGTATATTTTAGCTTCTAGTTCCCTCAAAACACACACAAAAGTACATGGACTTGCTTCAAAATAACAGACAGAGTGAAATGTAAAAGTGAAAAAGTACGAGGAACTGGCATTTGTAGAAAGTCACTGCAGCAGATGGGCTTTTTTTCAGTGGTTGCCATCATGGTCCACCCTGATAGAACTTTAACAAGATGTCTGTCCTCGTGTTGTACATTTCCCCCTATCTCAGGTTACCTAAATACAGCGCCACACATCAACCCAACATTGTTCAACACTGAGGTATACTTTATGAATGTGATCTTCTTCCTTCTCTCCAGCATGATAATTGTGCAAAAGAGAACTTACTTTGAGTCTTAGAGGTTGGAATTGCTGCCGAACACTGCGTTCAAAGTTCAAATTATTTTAACTTTGACCTTTTTCCGCCAGAGAAAGGGACTTGCGTTTGAGACTCTGACTTGAGTCACACTTAAATCGTACCCACAGTGACTTTATACTTGACTTGTGACTCGTCCTCAAAAGACTTCAGACTCGACTCAGACTCAAGATGCAGGATTCGTGAACAAAACGTCTGCGCTGCGCTTTGTGCCCTACCTCACATTTTTATCTCTCATCATGTGTACTGTAAGCGCCTTTAATGTGCAGGGTTCCTCTGCTCATCCCAGATGTGATTGTAAGGCTGTGGTACAGGAGATAATGACTCCTTTCTCCCTCCTGTTCCCTCTCCAGGCCCAGCGGAAGCAGCTCTGGGTGGCTCTGATTGAAAAAGCTCTGGCCAAGCTGCACGGCTCCTACTTTGCGTTGCAGGCAGGTCGCGCCATTGAGGGTCTGTCCACGCTGACCGGGGCCCCCTGCGAGTCGCTTGCCCTCCAGGTCAGCGCCACAAACCCCAAGGAGGAACCCATCGACACAGACCTCATCTGGGCCAAAATGCTGAGTTCCAAAGAAGCAGGGTGAGTGTCAGGCAATGTCTCTGAAAACACTGAAGTAGTTTTTAAACTCTTTTTCTTTTGTGCTGCTAGTTTCCTGATGGGGGCGTCGTGTGGAGGCGGTAACATGAAGGTGGATGACTCTGTGTACGAGTCACTGGGTTTACGTCCACGACATGCTTACTCTGTCCTCGATGTGAGGGACGTAGACGGTCACAGGTGAGGAGTTAAGTCTGTTTTGTTTCACAGTTTCCTGGGGTCCGTTTCAGAAAGCAGGTTTAGTGAAAACTCTGAGTTAGTTAACCCTGAGATGAGGGAAACAGAAAGGGAGGTTAATCAAACCTGAGAGAGGGGGAACTCCATCCTGTTTCAGAAAGAGAGGTAACTTAACCTCAGTCTGTTACTATGGTAACTGAGCCTGTGAACCTAACCTGGTCGGGAGCAGGTTTTCTTCTCTCAGTCTCCTCTCTCTGACACAGCGCTCTTTCATTCATTCATTCATTCATTCAGTCTGTAGCAAGCACATTTTAGACCAGTTTGTTATCTGCATGAATAAAATAAAACAGGGTTGGTTTATTAACTGTGTTAGGCAGACTATAAAACGTTTTTATTTCTCAAAACATGCCATTTCCTTTGGTCTACGAATCTTGTGATGAAGAAGCTGTATTACTTCTCAGGGAGTTAAACATACATTTGGAGATGATATTGAGGCCCTGACTATAGATGCATTTTTTGCATTTCCAGATAACTACCTATTTGAGCGGTATCGTTTTTCTTCCCAGTCTATCAGTTATATAGCCTATATAACCTTATTATCCGTCCTCATATCACTAACGTCACCCATTGTGGACATGCTCTACATCCCAGCACATTATTTGTGTCACATTAAGTTTTTTTGCAAACGTCAGTTTTCTTTACAACATTGGTGATGTGGAGCATATTAGTAAAGCCACTGTATAGCAAAGCGCAGTAGAGTGCGACTCGATCACTCTGAAACGTTTTTGTAGTGTTCCCCGGACACAAACCAGTAAGAGCCATTAAAAAGGAGTTCCACAGGATTGCAGGTGAATGATGAAATAAAAGATTAGGAATTATAATTCTGTTAATGATGGTGCTGCAGCCTCAGAATGGGATCAGTAGGTCTAGTACTTTTATAGATTATAGGTTCAATACCATTTCACCAGTAATATTATACTTATGATTAAATATTATATTAATACATTATATTGGAACTAACACATTTACTCTAGCAGCTATTTTCTCCCATGCAAATTCTCTCTCTTTTGTAGCAGCTGCTGTGTTGCTTTTTTAACTAAATACTATAAATGACTGGCCCCACAAAATCTGAAAATATTTCTCCCAGAGTTGAACCCTTTTGCATTCTGTAAACACATGACTTTACATTCGTACACCTTTTTCTTTTTAGGCTTGTTCATGCTGTATTTTGAAATTGATTTGTTCTAATGCAGCGTCTGACATCTGCTTCCTGTTTCAGGTTACTGCAGCTGAGGAACCCGTGGGGTCGCTTCTCCTGGACTGGCAGCTGGGCGGACGACTGGCCAAACTGGCCTCCATACCTAAAGAGGGAGCTGTGTGCCCAGCGAGCCGAGGACGGCCTGTTCTGGATGGACTTCTGGGATTTTATCAGGTAGATACGTGCAACGTAGCAAAACGTAGTTTTTTTAACTGAAACTGAACATGGCGATAGGTAAATGTTTTCTTGTTTCTTCCCGCCAATAAACATTAAATGCTACATGTGAAAGTAGGCAACTTGACCTCTGCATTTGCGAATTTTGGATTCAGTTCCTCAACCGTAGGTATCTTATGTGGGCATCTTTTCAGGCTGGCATTCAGTTTTTGTAGGTCTAGGCATATCCGTAAGGATCCGTCCTTCTTTGTGCTGTATGCCAGGCTGGAGCACCAGTCAGTGTGGTGTTCGACTTTCCGCAGAACATCTTTCTTTCCTTTCCGTAGACCAACTACAGCTGGTCCTGGTACATCCACGACACAGAACTTGGCATTTATCCATCTGGACTCCTTGTGACAGCATGGAATGTTGATGGTTCCAAAACAAGGGATCTCATGACCACTGTAAGCAGATAGTTTCAGGTTATTTTTCTTCAGTCTTTTATATGCATGTGCGTCCCTTCCGTACATCTGTCTGAATGTGCACAGTGGAAGAGTGTTCCCTGATGCTCCTGTGTCGATTTTTAACCGAAGTGTATGTCCATAGCCGGGTACATCAGGTGGTCTCACTTTCAGTATTGTGTAGGCCTCTTCTCTAGGCGATTTTCCTGTTGATGCTGTACATGCATTTTTCACTGATTGTGATTGAGTGGAATTGTCTCTGGTACATGTATTCTTCCTCTGGCTCCTGACTATCAACAACATCAATTTTAGATTTGTGCTGTAGCCTGTGTCCTTTCTTATTGGCCTGGTGTTTGTTTTGTGGTGGACAAGATTTACTTCTTTTCCTTGCATTCGAGTTTTGCTTTTGTTGCCCTCTGTTTTTTCTGCAGCATCTCGCCCAGTGTCCTTTCGCGCCACACACAGTGCATTCGTCATTGTATGCAGGGCACTGCTGCAGTTTGTGGGTTGTGCCACAGTTCTGGCATACCCGTCCTCTGTGTATTGCATGAATGTTTTCTGAAGTATATAGGCCAAGCTGGTTTAGCTGTTCATTCCCTGCCGATAAAGCTTCATATTTCCTTCCTTCTTTTAACACATCAGCCAAGGAATGGCCTTGAGGTTTGCTATACAGTTCATTCCTCAGAGCATCATGTTGCGTGCTAGCAATGATAAGCTTAATCAGACGTTCGTTCAACTCCTCATCGGTAAATTGGCATTTCAGCGCTAAAGTTCTGGCTCTGGTCACAAAATCATCTATGCTTTCATCCTGTTTCTGTCTGTATTGCATTAGGTGGAGTCTGTGTATTCTAAAGTTTACGTCAAGCTTCAACTGACCCTCAAAAAAGTTCTACAGAACGCTTTTTCTTGTCATCATCGCTGAGTCCGCTAGCATTCAGTCTTTTTAGTCCTTCATCTCCGATGCCTCGGCAGATCTTCGTAGCTTGTTTAGCTTCGTCCTCTATTTCCTCATCGTCTAGGTAAAGACAGATTTTCTGTCTAAATAGTGAGATAGCCTCACTCAGATCTGGATCGGACCAGTTCATCGTCAGCAAATGTGATGCCATTTTGTCCGTGTATCAGCGTCTGCACACACTTGTGTCACTCCCCTTAGCCACCTAGCTTGCCCCCGCTAGCTGCTTAGCTTGCCTAGTTCTCACTCACCAGGCTGGCGATAGCAATATTATCCTTGGACAATTTCGCCCAAGACTCACGTCAGGCACAGAGCGGGTCTTTCACCGCTGCCACCATGAAGTATTATTGAGGAGTCAATGATGAGGACTTGAGGATGAATCCAACGTAACTTTACTTCCCCTTACTTTACTAGGACACATTACACACATGCAGGTACGACTACACAACTCCTGTAGTGCATATCACTTCGCCTAGGGTAGTAATCTAGTTCCAAATAACATATAACAGGAATGAGTTTGGTATTTCACATGGGGGGGTCAGACGTCAGGCTGCATACAGACAGTTGAGTTTCTGAATAAAAATAAATATTTTTGGTGCAGAGTTTTGAAATTCATGTTAAGTGCAGGCAGCCACAAGAAGGAGTTATTGGATTGGATGGTGCTGATGTTAAAGCGCAGTCATTGTGTTTGTTTTATAATGACACTTGAGTTCATGATTTTAATCATTTTTTATTTGTATTTTCGGGTTTACATGACAGACAGTTGAATTCCTGAATAAAAATAATAAATCATTTTGGTGCAGAGTTTTGAAATTCATGTTACTCCCCCCTAGATTAGATTTAGCTAACGTTAGATATTTACACAGCTAAAAGACATATTTATCATCATGGAGATTAGTTTTATTAGGGTGTTCACGTACGTTAGCTGATGTTAGCTTCTCTGTGTGGCAGATCTCACGAGAGTTTGGTCCTGAGACAGAAACACGTCTCAGACAAAGTTACTTTTCTCCTGATGTGTCCGTCTGAAAAACCATTTTAGTGTCACAATGTTCTGGAGATATATGGCTTGTTGAGGTATGGCTCCAATATTTACTTTGGTGACTACGGGGCGAAAGGATCGCTCATAATCTGTGTTCACGTACACTTCTCCCGTTGGAATCAAACACTCGGACCTGCTGCTAGTCTCCTAAAGAGGCGTGGTCGTGGCCGAGCCCACGTGGCCCAGATACAGGAAAGTACTCTGAGTTGGAGCGTCTCGATACTAAACCGTCTCTGACCGTAGCAAAACAGTCCAGACGGACTAAGTCAGAAAAGAAAAGCCATATTAATTAGAGACACTACACACAAAAACATAATTTTCAATTTTAAGTTTTGGGCTATTTTGCTTCCATAACAAATCTTCTTTCAGACTAGTGGGGAAAAAAAATATCCAAAATACACACTAAGGTGTTTATTTTTCTGCATTTTGTCTATTTGTGTCTGTAGATTTCTCCTAAATTCACCAAAGATTAGCATTAGATAATGCCTCATTTGCGTATTTAAACATAAAAGTTTTCCCAAAACTCGTAATACAAAAAAGAATTGTCTTAATGTCAGTTATCAACTGTGGAAGTCATAAATCTCCACTTCACTAACATACACCAAACTTAACTCTTTGATCCCTCTCTACATTCTGAAGCTTTTCACTTTGTTCAGATATCATTCACAGCCTGATTTATACAGCATTTTATATATAAAAACAAGGAGGAAATGGATTTTTTTTATGGCTGTTGACAGTATTTTGTGATTAAGTGAGTGAGAAAAAGTGATTATCCAAAATCCCCTCTGTAAAAACCTTTGACACGTCAACCAAATGAATCTTTATCAGATGTCTTTATGCGGTCACACATGTCTATGAGTGTGTGTTTGACCCTGGCAGGTACTTTGACTCAGTGGATATCTGTAAGATTCACTCCGACTGGCAGGAGGTGCGAGCGCCGGGCATGTTTCCCCGAGGAGCCGACGTCCCGTTGACGGTGGTGTCCATCACAGTGCTGGAGAGGACGGCCATGGAGCTGGCTTTATTCCAGCAGGGCAGCAGGTAGGACAACGCTACACCTGCCGCGCACCGCCTCATACCTGTAGCTACACGCAGGGGACTCGAGTCACATGACTGACTCGAAATTTGAGGACTTGAGACTTGCTTGACTTACATTGATAAACGAAGAACTTTGACTTGAGGACTTGAAACTTGACTTGGACTTGAGATAGATGACTCGAAAGAACTCTACAAAGTAATATTTGTTTATTTCAAGATATTGAGAAGTTACGTTTTGTGTCTGATGTTTTTATAAAAGAAAGTTCAAATAGTTTTTAAAATGACGTCTCCTCTTTCTCCCTTGTTGAGAAATCCAGAATCTAAAGTCCTCAATAGCTGCAAACGTTCTCTATCTTAATAAGACTAAAGTAAATTTGGACCGCAGCGTTTATAGCTTCCTTTCTCTCCTCGTCTTAGCACATTGTCTTCTTTACTGAAAAACTTTTGGAGTCAAATTTGATTCATCATGTAAAATTCGGCAAACAAAGAAATCATTTGTTG
Organism: Sander vitreus; assembly: GCF_031162955.1. Classification (NCBI taxonomy): domain Eukaryota; kingdom Metazoa; phylum Chordata; class Actinopteri; order Perciformes; family Percidae; genus Sander; species Sander vitreus. The sequence continues at coordinate 29,634,363 of NC_135869.1, read as the reverse complement.
TGTCACCTTTATGGTGTTACCTTTATGAGTCAGAGAGTCCTCGATTATGTGAGACATGGTGCAAACAGTTAAGGTAATAAAAGAAGTAGATACAGATGGCTGTAGACTGATCTGTGTCTAAACTCAACTTGTCTCCGTTTCCTGTGTCTGCTGTGTCTTCAGGCGATGGGACACGGCAGAGAGCCACCTGCTGGATTTGTGCGTGTTGTTGTTTCGGGTGTCCTACGACAGCTCGGGGGCGCCGACGCTCGGCCGTGTGCTGGCTCACAGCCGCCGCTCAGTGAGGAGGTTTGTGGGCTGCGACGTCATGCTGGAGCCGGGAGAATACGCTGTGCTCTGCTGCGCCTTCAACCACTGGCACAGCGCCGGCACGGAGGCAACTGGTAAGAGCCCCAACATCACGCGGTTTCTCATTAAAAGTGTTTATGCCAGGGCGACCTCTAGCTCACACAGTATGTGCGGCCCTTTGCTGCGTGTCATCCCCCATCTCTCTCCCACCTTTCCACTGTCACTATCAAATAAAGGGATCCAATTAATTCCCAATGTCCCTAAATCAGAAACATGTCCAGTTATTATCCACTTAAAACATACATAGTTAACCCTTGGGTTGTCTTCTCGTCGACCGTGCACTTGTCCTCCCGGGTAAAATATGAACACCTTTTTTAGGCTTTTTTCAGAACACTTTTTCTGATGTTTTATCCCTTTCTTCAACACTTTTGACCACTTATTACCACTAAGTTTACACTTATTTTTGGAATTCATGGACCTCATTTGAAGGAAATTATACCTAATTTCTGAGTTAAAAAAGCAGAAATTATGAATTATTTAGACTAATATTAGAGAATGTATTTTGATGGATAATCAGAGACTTCAAAGAGTCACATGAGGGTTAAGCTTCTTACCACAGGGAACATATAATATAAGAGATGCCCGACAGTGGGTGCAAAAAGAAACAACCTTTAAAATGTGCATTTGGAGCGAACAGCTTTCAAGAAAGCAGAAACTTCAAATAGTGAGTTTTAACTATTCTGAGCCATACGTATTGCTTGTCTTATTCTCACGTTTGTTAGCAGGAGTAAAGAAGTTTAATAAACAGACTGAGAGCTGAAATGTTATTTGCAGCACATTGTTTAAATGTCTTAATAAGCCACTGATACACAGTGTTGTGTGTTTTCAGCGAGCTGCGGTGGATCAGAGGAGCCCGGTTATATGCTGGCAGTCTACAGTTCCAGACTGGTGATGGTGGAGACGGTCACAGCCTCCAATACCACCATCGCCGACGCCGTCATCCAGCTGACGGAAACCAAAGGAGAGAGACACGAGGTAACGCTGCAGTCACTCGGTCAGCTCGTAACATCAGTGTGACCCGCTGATGGTGTTCAGGTGGTACTAAAGACTGGACCCAGGGTTAAGAAAAGAAGAAAGATGCTTTATTGGTCAATAGTTTTCACTCCAAACTCGTCAAATACTGACTCTTGGTTTAGTGGCTCTTAAGCTGCCTACACATGATAATCGATTTGTACACCACTCTGCCACCACTAGGTAGGGCGCAGAGCAAAGCGCAGCGCAGGTAACGAGCTGTTATCTCATTGGTTATCTCATTGGTCGCTCTTTCCAAAGGTCAGCGGCCGGCAACTAGTTTAAAGTTGAAATAATTTTAACTTTGAGCGCAGCACAAAGCAGCAAATCCGAGCGGTGCACAACGCCAGGGCTAGCACAGCGCATACAGTAGTTGGGTGCCACCGCCCTCCCCTGTAGGAAATCAATGGAACGGCTGGCGCAAAGCGCTTTTGCCGCCAATCATGTGAAGGCGGCTTAAGTGTAAGATGCACAGACGCACAAGCCACCCTGTAGCGTCTGTATCGACCGCGGCGCTGTAAGATGACGTAGTATGAAGAGCGACAATGGTAGAGAGTAGTATGAAAAACTGGAAATGACTTTCACCCAGGAGACCGGGGTCCGTGCCCCGTTCTTGTCCCGTGTGTCATTCAACATACATTTTGTAACCCCACCCACGATCTAAGTGGTTTTACCCTGCACGTTTAAAAATGACGCCAAAGGGGTATGCAGAGCATCAAATATCGCCACAGATGGGATTATATTGGAGTTAGTTGAAAGCCTTCTGCGTCTGACTGAGACGCTAAAAGAGACTTTCATGCGTCAGTAACTAATACCAAAAGCTCCTGACCAAGAGACTGTGTTGGTGTATCAACACAAGCAACTTTGACACAAGGCAGTTTAAAAATGCTTCCCTTCACATATCCCTTCTAGGTACCACAAAGCTCGGCATTTGTCTATCTCTCTCTCTCTCTCTCTCTCTCTCTCTCTCTCTATTTATCTCTCTATCTATTTATCTATCTCTCTATCCATCTATCTAGCCATCCAAGGGATGTTAACGATTAACTGTTTAACTGACAGTATATTGACCGGTTAATTTCAGTTAAAACAATACTTTTAAAGAATATTTAAAAAAATAAATAAATAAAATAAAATGCTAGTTAACTTGCTTGTGCTAATTTTGCAAGAGCAAACCTACCACACACACTACTGTATATCCACACACAGCACAAATCTAAATTGGCTACAACACATACTTTTACTTTAACTACTTTATGTTGATAATACTTTTACTTCAGTGAGTTTTTGAATGCAGTACTTTTATATGTAACCGAGTATTTTCACAGTGTGGATATAGTACTTTTACTGCAGTAAAGGCTCTGAATCCTTCTCCCACCTCAGGGACGAGAGGGGATGACCTGTTACTACCTGACGCACGGCTGGGCGGGACTCATCGTCATGGTGGAGAACAGACACCCGAGACATCACCTCCACGTGTCGTGTGACTGCAGCGACAGCTTCAACGTGGTGTCGACGCGCAGCAGCCTGAAAACCATCGACAGCATCCCTCCTCTGCACAGGTTCACTGCAGCACACATCACCGCCCAAACAACAGGCCGTCAATCTTTTAGACCGACAGGGAATTACAGATGATAAATAATGAATAGTTTAAGATATCTACAAAAGACAAAGGGAGAAAAAAACAAAGACTAGTTTGTCTGTTTTGTTTTATAATAAAACTGTGGGATTATTAATGTTTTGTCAGACAGAAAAGAGATTTAAGGAAGAGACTGTTAATATTTTTGATGTTGTTTCTAGTGGCGGTGCCCTCTAGTGGCAGCTGTAGTTCTGACGGGAGCAAAGCAGGAAATACGGTGAGGAAGTATAAGAGTGCCAAATGTCCCCATAAAGAGGCAGGTTGGTGGGGGGCGGGGGAGACTGGGGGTTCATGTCCCGTTTGAAAAGAAAACAGTTATTTTAACTTAGGGAACAAATGGAGCTACGTCACATTCTGGGTCACTGTGGTAACCTTCAGGAAGTGAAGTCACGTCTGATTTGAACCCAAACCTCCATCTTTTTATCAACTTAACCCCAAAACCTAACCAAACTGGGACCGTTCCTCAACGTTAACCACGTGTAAAACAGCGACAGATACCTTCTCTGGTTTAGATATGAGGACGTGCTTTCCTGCCATCGCTAGATGAAACGCTCCTGTGGGTCATATTAGAGGAGAGGAACAAACAACGTATGGTTTGGAGGACTTGTTGACTTTATTCCTTGGTTACTTAACACCACTGCTTGAATGTCAATGTCAAATTTATTTATATAGTACATTTAAACAACTGTGGTTGACCAATGTGCTGAACAAGACATAAAATTCATAGTTACAAATAACATGAAACAACAAAATGCATTAAAAGACATTTGACACCCAGACTCAGCTAGGACCAAAGGCCAGAGTAAAAAGTTGTGTCTTTAGCAAGGACTTAAATGTATAAATAGTCTGCCCCTCTCAAATATTCATTGGAATCAAAAGCTTGATCCCCTCTACTTTTTAGCCTAGCTTTTGGGACATCCAAAAGCAAGCGCTTGGTTAACCTCAGTGTTTTGACTGGTGAATAGTGATGTAAAGGTCAAGCCAGATACAAAGGGGCCAAACTATTTAAAGCCTTGAAGACAAAAAGATAAAATCGATCCTGAAACATACAGGAAGCCAATGAAGAGAGGCCAAGACAGGTGTTATATGTTCCCGTTTTCATGTACCAGTTAAAAGGCGAGCAGCTACATTCTGTACTAACTTGAGCCGATTTAGTAATGATTGATCGATCCCCAAGTATAAGGAGTTGCAGTAGTCTAACCGAGACGTAATGAAAGCATCCAGCCATCCATGTTTTGATATCCTTTAAGCAGTCTAACACAAGCTGCGCAGAATCTTTAATTGTCGTTTTTATCTGCAAATAGATTTGCACATCATCAGCAAAACAGTGAAAAGCAATATTATCTTTCTTAAAAATGGACCCCAAGGCTAACATACAGTATATTGTGAGAAAAGAGCAGGGCCCAGAATGGGAAATAGTAGATATAGACTACAGTACTATGACATTGTTTGTAAAATAAATGTAATGTAAAAAATAATCCAGATAAAGCCAGATAAACTTGCATTTGAATTACATTGAACATCCAAATTATTATATAAACATATATTAATATGTTGGATGTGAAGGAGGCTTCTTTTCTCTCTCAGACAGGTGCTGGTGGTTTTGTCTCAGCTGGAGGGAAACGCTGGGTTCTCCATCACACACCGGCTGGCTCATCGAAAGGCCGTCCAGGCTTCTCTGGGTAACTGGAGTCCCTCGAAGGCAACACACAGTCCTGCCCTGAGCCCGGAGACAGCAGGTCTGCATCAGCCGCGACCCCTCTGATGGGAACTCAAAAACTGGTTCACACACTAACACATGAGATCTCAACATGGAGGCAGCTTCTTTAAAAGAACCGCCGAAGGGCGTTTTCACACCTATAGTTTAGATTCCCCCGTTGGTTCAGTTTCGTCTCACACGGAGAAACATTCAAGTGAAATAAAATGTGTCACTACAAATCGCACAAAAACGTTCACTCTGGATGGTTGGATGTGTCTGGGGGCAGGAGCAAGAAAGTAAATACAGGAAGAAGGTCCTGTGTTCTGGACGTTTCCATGGTCAAACCAGCCCATTTCATTTAAATAACCAGACACTGTGTCTGTTCTGCTCACCGACACTTCGCTCTGCTCTGCCGGTGTCTGTCTCCAACTTTAGCAGCAGCTGCTGTGACCACGGAGATGCGAGTGACGGCAAGCTTGACTGCAGTCTGTTTCTGTGAGAGAAACATTAAAGCTGCTACAGTTTGCTGCTCTGCAGCATCGCAGATTGCTAAACACACCTGACTGCAGGAGACATCAGCTCAGACTTGCAGAGTATACATAGTCGGGGCGGTTCAAGGTCTGGTCACGTTCTCACCTGCCCAAAGAACCGCACCAAGCGGGGAAACCAACTCTAGTGTGATCCAATCGAACTAAACAAGGTGGGTGTGAAACCTCGCCAACTCTAAACGAGTTGTGCTTGTTTGACTCATTCGACTGCTGATGAAAAACTTTTTCCTTTTACATTTTGAACTATTCTAAAAAGAGACATTCTTTACAGCAAGCAGGCAGTCGGAGCTCCTCAGAGACAGAAATAATCTCACTAGTTGAATTAAACCTCAATGGGCAGAACAAAGCAGCCACAAAGCTTTATATGGCTACATTATGGTACACAGTTAGAACAATAGAGAGGTGGAACAATGGGCCATCATCTTTCATAGGAACTATTTCTTTTTTGGTTTGTTCCTCTCCTCTAATACGACCCACAGGAGAGTTTTCCGTCCTCATATCTAGACCAGAGAAGGTAACGCTCGAGGTTTAAATGGTGCATTCCATTTACCTCGGAGCTCGGAAGTTGAAGCTGGGAATGACGTCGCACCCGAGTTGAATGCGTTCCATTTACAAGTCTGATTTCATTGTTTTTAGCTCTAGCCAGGTTATCCGTGGTTAGTAATGCCAGTTGATAAAAACGCATTACGCTGTTTTTTGTGCATACAAACAGCGTAACAACATGTCCACAGATAGAAGTTGGACAGGACTGTGTGTACGGCTGATTTAGTGAGACACAAATAACACAGAAGTGCTAATAACTGTCTGTTACTACAGCTTTCACTGCTGTTGATGCACGGAGCAGCGATGTTAGGTTTTTAGCTCGGGGTACTTGGTGGTTGTCCGAGTTCCAAGCTCGGAAATCTGAGGTCGGGGGGCGTGTTTCCGACTTTAACCTCGGAAAATCAGAGTTGCGAGTATAAGTGGAACGCATTATAAACACATGGTTAACATTGTGAAACGGTCCCAGTTTGGTTAAGACACCAAAACTACTGAGTTAAGTTGATAAAAAGATGGAGGTTTGGGTTCCAATCAGATGTGACTTCACTTCCTGAAGGTTACCACGTGACGCAGAACGTGACGTTTAGTTAGAAAAACTCTTTGCGAGAAACACTGAAAGCCAGATGTTCAATACTCGTGTGCTGGCTCACAGATCCAGAAAGATCTCTTAAAAAGACTTAATATTGACACTTAAATAATGCTACATACAGTCCATACGTTAATGCTTATAATCTGTAGTAAACATCCTGTTGTTTGTTTGTAATTTGGGTGTGATTTGATGATTTTAAATTTGATCCTGTAAATCAGAAAGTGGGATTATTTCTGTCTTCATAGCAACAACAGAAGTTACACATTCCTCCACACAGACATTTAGAAACTGTTATTAGATTAGATGTTATTAGTGAAGACATGACGCACTTTATATTTCACAAACACATTTCCAATCACAGGCTTGTCTTCAGGTCCAAACTGTCCTAATTGCACTGGTGGTAGATGAATAGAAGTTATTTAGTTAGTTGTGTCTAAACACAGTATTAATAAACGTGGTGTTTATTCTCCTCAGTCTTCTTCACGTAGGATGTTTAAATAAAGTTTTAGATTTGAAACTGGCTGTGTGAAAGCATTAGCACTTTATAAACTTTAAATATGCTGGACTCTCATGTTTTAAAAATTGCACAGTAGAGAAAAAATATTTTGTGCTTATTATTCCAAAATATCATTATTGTTAGAGACATAAACGTATAAACTATGCAAATGTTTGAAAGCTGTTATGATGCTTCATGAATTAAAACATATCTCTTTATCTTTGGCTCATCTGTTATATTTCACTGTGTATTCTGCTGTGATTATTGTGTTGTATTTGTTTTGATAACATTTTTATTATTGATATTTATTTATTTGGAAACAAAGTTAATTATTTATATTTTATTCTTTTTTTATAACTTTTTTTTATACCAATGCATTTATATTTTATTATAATTTTATGTATTCTTTTAAATGTCTTTATATTGTAACGTCCCTCAATAAGCAGCCGGTGAGATGTTATAGCCAGTTTACTGTCGGTTTTATTACTGACTTGAATACAGGTTACTGTGGGCCATAACCAACACCAAAACAAAGAAACACTTCAGTGAAATACACGTTACTCACACATTACTCGCACACCCCGCTAGCCTCCATCTTCCACCTCTCCTCACTTCCTCTAGGACATCACAACAGCCACTCCCCCTTAGCTCTCAGCCAACTACAGGTGTACAATCTCCTGCGGCTCACTCTCATAGGAAGATGACATGTAGACAGGGTTCACAGCGTCTAACTCACGTTTACTTCACTGACAGGCGGAAATCTCAGAGTTTAACTCAACATCTCTAATCTGGCCCCAACTACTGTGTATAAACCGTGATACTCTTAACATTTTAACATTAACATGAAGACATTAACCTGGAGAATTAACACAGTCCGTTAAAATATTTTATTTTTATTTTATTTTTATTTTAACATATTTTATTTTTTTCCACAATAAAAAAAATAAAAACGAAGACTTATTTTTCACCGTTGATCTGACATTGGGCGTGTCTCACGACGACGCGATTTACGTCACAGATCGAAACCAAAACATCTGTTGTTGGCAAGACAACTTGTAGCAAGGTAGTTAGCCACCTAGCTACATCACAAGAAACCGCTAATTCTTCATATTTTGAATACGCCATCGCTTCGGTTCCGCGTGGTGAAACTGCGGCTTCACAGGTAACGTTACGTGAGTCTTATGTTATTGATTATGTCTTTGTGTGTCACATTAGTTAGCTTTGCTCGGTGAAATAATGTTAAACACAGTGGTTTGTTAGCTTCATAACAGCAGCTGCTTCGACATCAAAGAAGTGTTAGCTAACACTTAGCTACACGTTAGCAATGATTCCCACAGGACGGCAGCTAAAATCTAGTTAAATATAAAACATGTCAGTGTGTTTGGGTTGTCTCTAATGTCAGCAGAGATGTACAATAAGAATCAGTAACACAAAAAGAGGACAGACCCAGCTGATCTAGGGTACGCAGTAACATCAGTGAGTGCTGCCAGAGTCATCGATCTTTTTTAGGCTTTTAATGTTCAATAACTCAGTCAGCCATGAATATGCGGAGCATCCGGTCCGCATCAGACACCTGCCGAGGTGTGACAATAATACTGAATTCGGCACAACTTCACGGCTCAAATTCGGCCCTGAAGAGGCAGTACGGGTCGGTACCGGTGGATAAATCACACCCACCTCCCAAAAACACTATCCTCACCTAAAGGTCCTGATTACCTGACTCATTTAGTTTAAAATAATAATAGTAAGGCTACTCAGAAAGGCTGTTAATTTAATAGGCTGGTTACATAACTTAATTAGAAAAATGGATTACAGGCACATCAATGATTTTTTATTTAATAATGAAAATGTTTAGCACATGCTGTGTATACACATTATACGTTATAGTACAAATATTGCAGACTAATTCCCAGAGACCCTGGAAACTACAGTTCAGAGCTGCAACGATTAAAAGATTAGTTTTCAACTATTAAATTAATCGCCAACTATTTTAATAATCGATAAATGTGTTTGAGTAATTCTTTATGAAAGAAAACTAAAAACGTCTGTGATGTCACCTTGTTAAATGTGAATATGTTCTAGTGTCTTCTCTCCTCTGGGACAGGACACTGAAGATCTTTGAGTTGTGGACAAAACAAGACATTTGAGGACGTCATCTTGGGCTTTTTGGGAAACTCTGATCCACATTTTTCACCATTTTGTAACGTTTTAGAAACCAAACAACTGATCCATTCATCCAGAAAATAATCAACAGATTAATCAACGATGTAAATAGTTGTTTGTTGCAGCCATGCTGTAGTAATTAAGCCTCTTATTAAACACCTTCTTGGCCCTAAATAACTGTTTTGATGTTTTCCACACCTCACAGCACTGACAGCTCTCTGTAAACTCTTAAATGATCTCTGTCTGTGATCTTCTCCTCTCAGTTTCTGTCCCGGTGTGTTGGATCTGAGCGTCAGGATAGGGAAGCAAAGTGAAGGGGCAGCTGCCGGCGGTGCAGCGAGCCCGGTGGACAAAATGCCAGAAAGCCCGGAGAAAATCTCCTCAGTGTCGGCTCAGGAGCTGAAGGAGCAGGGCAACCGCCTCTTCCTGAACCGCAAGTACATGGAGGCTGCCGCCTGCTACAGCAAAGCCATAGTAAGTGATGCAGAACCAACATGGCTCTCAGTGTCTGGAACTGGGTTCAACTTCACTTTAAAAAAAACAAAACAAATACATGCAACATCTAAGTGTTTCTCCCAAAGACATCTCACAAAATGATCATTTTTTTTGCCTTTGTATTGTTCTTAAAATTAATGAATGAAATCTTTTTTTGGAATGATTTAAAAATAAAATTAATTAATTAAGAAAAAGAAATATCAACACAAAGAAATTCTACATAACACACACGACAGCCGTTAAAAAGGGATAGGAAGAAGCCTTGCCAAGTCCTACCGCCAGTCTTTACCATAGACAAGTGCACAATCCAATTAGATAAATTAAACAGAAAATTTAAAATAATACACAAACACTACTCAAATTTAGATCATACTCTATCAAGATATTAAGAAAAAAACAAGCAACATCAGTGAGATTTACATTCTCCTTCCTGACTTCTGAAGGTAAAGATATAATATGTAACATTTCAGCATTAAAATGTCTAAAAACAACTCAACCAATGTTATATACTTTGTTGAGTTGTGTACTACCTTATCCTAAAAACTATCCTAAAACCAGACAAATGTGTATTTAATCCAGGTAACTATACATTTGGTCGCCTGTTGATTGCATCAAATATGTCGTTTAAGTCATTTGTACAGTATGTTAGTGATGCAACGATCTAATACAGACCGTATTAAGTGATTTTTTTTTTTTTTTCACTGTTGATCCAGTGTTTCCTCTAATCCATTAGATTTATCCTGTCAGTTTTTAGTGCCACAACAGGAGAGCTTGGATCTGGGACCGTGGGTCTGTATTTGGCAGATTCTCAGAGTATCTGCAGATAAAAGGCTGGATCTGTGTTTCATCTCTCAGAGCCACAGTCCGTCCGTCCCGGCGTACTACACCAACAGAGCGCTGTGCTACGTGAAGTTGCAGCAGTACGACAAAGCTCTGGCAGACTGCCGACACGCGCTGGAGCTCGACAGCCAGTCGGTCAAAGCTCACTTCTTCATGGGTCAGTGCCACCTGGAGATGGAGAGCTATGACGAAGCCATCGGCAACCTGCAGAAAGGTACGAGGTTTAAACCGCACCGCAAACACATTTCAGGAGTTCAGTATCCTAACAGTTGGTTTAAAGGCTAATTTCAGGTATTTCTCAGGTATTCATTTTTAGGTATTTCCTATTTAGTCATGCATTAGTGTCTAAGTGACTGATGTGAACAAAAGTTGTTTAAATTGGTCCAGTATTGAGCGACAGCACTGTAACTGGCAGCCATGCACCGGGGTGTAATGTAACCCCTATAGGACAGATGTTCAGCATCAGTCAGCGTCACTAAAAGTTTTGTTGTTGCTGCCGACAGACTCAGATTATTATTCTAAGTGTCTGACAACATTATGGGATGGATCCCTACAGAGATAGACCTTTTAGTTAAAGAGGAAGATCCTTTTAGTTTAACATGAAACAGTCCCGAAATCACCATCACCAAACCCACCAGACTCCATGTAAATAATCAGGACTTTTAGCGTGTATAGAGCCAGCATATTTCCACCAGACTCCATGTAAATAATCAGGACTTTTAGCGTGTATAGAGCCAGCATATTTCCACCAGACTCCATGTAAATAATCAGGACTTTTAGCGTGTATAGAGCCAGCATATTTCCACCAGACTCCATGTAAATAATCAGGACTTTTAGCGTGTATAGAGCCAGCATATCTCCACATGTAAATGGGTGAATTAAGGGTTTATTTCAACCAAACCAGAGTGGTGATTGTTGGAACAGTGGAAAGATGAACCAAGACGGCTGTTGATAGTTTAATTTAGTTTCTGTCCACTTTGAATGAAGTGTGTTTTACGATGATAAAAGTCCTGATTATTTACATGGAGTCTGGTGGAAATATGCTGGCTCTATACACGCTAAAAGTCCTGATTATTTACATGGAGTCTGGTGGGTTTGGTGATGGTGATTTCGGGGCTGTTTCATGTTAAACTAAAAGGATCTTACTCTTTAACTAAAAGGTCTATCTCTGTAGGGATCCTTTCCATAATGTTGTCAAACTGACAGTGCACAATTGTCAGTTAACGTTACATTGCAGCTTTGCTGCTGCTAACTGCAGCGTTTTTTCTTAATACTGGACCAATTTCAATCAGTCACTTACACACACAAACATGGGGAAATAGGGTCCAGGTTGAAAAATACCCCCACACACAATTAAAGAACAGTGATAAATCCATCTTAATGTTTGTTTTCCAGCCTATAACCTGGCGAAGGAGCAGCGTCTGAACTTTGGGGACGACATCCCCAGCGCTCTGCGGATCGCTAAGAAGCAGCGTTGGAACAACATGGAGGAGAGGAGGATCAACCAGGAGAGCGAGCTGCACGCCTACCTCACCAAACTCATCCTCTCGGAGAAAAAGAGGCAGGTCCAATCCAGCCATAAAAAACACACGCCACTCTGAAATATATCTTTCCTTGTTCCTGTAAAGTAAAGGGGTGTGTGTGTGTGTGTGTGTGTGTGTGTGTGTGTGTGTGTGTGTGTGTGTGTGTGTATGTGTGTGTGTTTGTCTCTGTCTGTGTGTGTGTGTTTGATCTACAGAGAAGTGGAGGGCTGCAGACAGAAAGACGACGACGACAGCAGAATTCAACACAATCCAAACGAGATTCACACAAAACATGTAGGTCTTTTAATATGCTTTCAAAGCTTTTTTTCGTTTTGCATTATTTACCTTTTTTTTAAAAGGTGTGTTTTTCTACAGGACAAGTATCTGTCAGACATGGAGGAGCTGTTCTGTCAAGTGGACGAGAAGAGGAAGGTCAGTCACTAACTGCAGCGTTCGGACAGTTAGAGTTAGGGTTAGTTTACACCAATGAGACGAGACGGTTTATCATCTGCATAGAAACCACTCTTTGTACTTCCGTTCTAACTTCAGGCTTTCAGGCTGTTTTGTAGCTGAATATATCATTTGTAGCATCTTAAAATATGAATGAGGATAGTGATAGTGAGATACTTGCTACAACTACATTTCTAGTAGAGATGAAACGGAGAAAACTAGGGTTGGGTACCGAATTCAATACTTTTTAGGCACTGACCAAATTGCCTCTAAAGTATCATGTATCTAAAAAATGACTCGTCATACAATACCTAAGAAGTAAATCACATCAGCGTCAGTGAGCCAATAAGCACGCAGCATGCTTCTACCAAGATCTAATAATGTCTTTGATTGGCTGTCTTACGTTACACGTAGTCATAGAGACACACAGGAGAAACTGTCCGTTACACAGAGACTCTCACGTATAAAAAGATTTGTGCCGTAATGTTGTCATTTCTTTTTGTTTTATAAAATTGGTATCAAAAAAAGTTTAGCAACCGGTATCAAAGCCACGGTATTTGTATCGGTACCGCTATCGAACATTTTTGAACAATACCCAGCGCTAGCTAAAACAACGGCTGATTCTCTGCTTTGTTCTAACGCTGCTTGCTCTCTTCATTCACTCTCTAGCTCTCTCCACAACATACCGTGCTCACAGTGCTCGCTGAGCCTACGCCTTAAACTCTTCCATTTCCAGCAGCTGATCGTTTGTAACATAGAAATTAAATGGTTCATGGGTCATTTTATTTATATAGTTTGTAGTTTACTTGACCAGCTGACTTCTCTATTGGCTGTTAAACAGGAGACGTCTCTTACGTTCTAAAACCAGCCTCTGGAGACTCCACCAGCCCAGTCGCAGTGACACCATCAGCTGCTTTGAGTCGAGCTGAGACGGGCCGGTTCAGACTGCTGAAACTTTTCTCTGCGACGTTCTAAAGCAGTTTCGTCTCTTCCCGAATCTTTGGTCTGAACCGGACTTAACTTGCAAACTTCAAACATGAACGAGACGAAAAGAATCCATCTATCGATGGTGCTGATATTACAGAAGTGATGTTGTCTTCTGAGAGGATTATTTACAGAAAATGTGTTGATGTGTTTGTTTGACAGAAGCGAGAGATCCCCGACTTCCTGTGTGGAAAGATCAGCTTTGAGTTGATGAGAGAGCCCTGCATCACTCCCAGCGGAGTCACCTATGACAGGAAAGACATCGAAGAGCACCTGCAGGTAAAATACTGCAGTAAAAGTACTAATAACACACATCAAAAATACTCCGTTACGGTCTTTTATTATCACTGTGTTCCATTCTGTTTGTCTAATATGTCGCTGAATATATCATACTTTACCACTTGTTAAAGATCACAATAAACAAAGTAAAAAAAAGAATAATGTAATTACATGAGAATGAATACTGTGTGTGAGGTGAAATATGGTAAAGGTTTTTAGGGAAAAGTAAGTTAGAGAGGATGCGTTTGAACCTGTTAATGTTCAATATTGAGGTGAGAAATATTCACAGAAATATATTCACTTACATGTCTATTAGTGTAGCTGTTACTCCAGCCTGCAGAAGCTACAGTCATCAGATCTTAGTTTTAATGCTCACATTGATTTTACATGGTGACTATAAGGCTTAAAGCTATAGTGCGTAGTTTCTGCCTCCCCCATAAGGAATTCTAAGTAATGATAACAAAACTGTTTGTGCGTCCACATGATACAAGCCTTCTGTGATTGCCTCCCCCCCTCCCACCTCCTCCACGCAGTTGCTAGTAGCCAAGGAGGACACGGAGGATTAAAAAAAATGGACTCTTCAGAAGAGGTCATTATCTTCATTCGAGTTTCTGTGGGAGAAAGTCTCCTGACGCCACAATCTTCTGAACATAGTCCTACTGAGAGATCCAGAGAGAGTTGTGTGGAGCTGATAGTCTTAATTAGCTTTGTGTGTGTATATATATATATATATATATATATATATATATATATATATATATATATATATATATATATATATATATATATATATATATATAAAAAAGATGTTTGTTGTTCTGTTGCAGAGAGTCGGCCATTTCGACCCGGTGACGCGCTCTCCTCTGACCCAAGATCAGCTCATCCCAAACCTGGCCATGAAGGAAGTCATCGATGCTTTTATTTTGGAGAATGGATGGGTAGAGGACTACTGACCAATGAGAGGAGAGGAAGAGTTTCAGTTTCAGAGGGTTTGCTGCTCTGTCGTTGCTTTAATTTAAACACGAATCACTCGGAACGCCTCAAGTTCCAGTTTGATGACGTGTGTCCTGCAGAAATCATCAAACATCCGCCGGAGCAAACTAGGAAGGAGGAATATGTAATATATTTACTGTCTTAAATCCTAAAATGACCACGATGTGTCATCGGATATGACAACAATGCTAAAGCCAGTATTTTCTCCTTTGAAATGTCCATATCGGTCTGTTTTTTGTTTTGGTCTGTGTGTTGCCTATTTTCACACCCAGGTTGCCAGATATGAAACGCAAACACGCAAAAACAACAGCAACCAAACAAACAGGATCAACGGAGATAGATTCATTCTACCCGACCTTAAAAACCTCGGCATCTTTCTAAACAGTTGCATGACTACAGACGTGGTAAAAGACGGGGAAATATTGGAGATAAAACAAACTGAAATGAATGTAAAACCCACAAAAATCAAAGTTATGAAATCAAGAACAAGCCAAAGAAAACAAATTCAGTTCAGAGAAGCGTCACTAGAGGGTGCTGTCAGTTAAACCTGCAACACGAATGTTTCAGCAGCAGTGGAACAAGTACTCAGAAGTACTCAAATATAAAAATACTCTGTCCCAAGTAAAAGTCCTGCTTTCAAAATTTGACTTAAAGTGTTCATATTATGCTTCTTGGCTTTTCCCCTTTCCTTTATTGTGTTATATAGCTTTTTTGTGCATGTTATAGGTTTAAAAAGTGAAAAAGCCCAAAGTCCCCCCCCAAAGGGACTTACCATCTCCAACAGACAACCCTGTTCACCAACTGCTCCAAACTGCTCTGTTGTAGTCCAGCCTTTACTTCAGAGACAAACGTGGTCACTTTGGAACACACGTTATAATGCTCGCCTAGCTGCTAGCATGGCACGCCCTCATACTCTGCTTCTGACTGGCTAGTAGTCCTTACCTAGGTACTGTCAGGGCACGCCCTCATACTCTGCTTCTGACTGGCTAGTAGTCCTTATCTAGGTACTGTCAGGGCACGCCCTCATACTCTGCTTCTGACTGGCTAGTAGTCCTTACCTAGAGTACTGTCAGGACACACCCTCATACTCTGCTTCTGACTGGCTAGTAGTCCTTACCTAGGTACTGTCAGGGCACGCCCTCATACTCTGCTTCTGACTGGCTAGTAGTCCTTACCTAGGTACTGTCAGGACACACCCTCATACTCTGCTTCTGACTGGCTAGTAGTCCTTACCTAGGTACTGTCAGGGCACGCCCTCATACTCTGCTTCTGACTGGCTAGTAGTCCTTACCTAGGTACTGTCAGGACCCTCATACTCTGCTTCTGACTGGCTAGTAGTCCTTACCTAGGTACTGTCAGGACACGCCATCATACTCTGCTTCTGACTGGCTAGTAGTCCTTACCTAGGTACTGTCAGGGCACGCCATCATACTCTGCTCCTGACTGGCTAGTAGTCCTTACCTAGGTACTGAGCGTGTGCAACTCCCAACAAAGATGGAACAGAAGTGTGATGTCTCACTCTGTAGCTAAAACAGAGAGCTCAACACACAGAGTGAAAAGAGGAGCTGCAGCAATGTGCAGTACAACAAAAATATGGTGTTTTTTGAAAATTAAACCATGTAAACCTATTCTGGTACAACCTCTAAATACAATTATGAACCTGAAAATGAGCAGAATATGAGCACTTTAAGTATCAAAGATACAAGTACTCATTGTGAGTGTTTATATTATTTATTATGTTATTATTATTGGTGCATTGATATGATTATGCACTGCAGCTTATTTTAACTTTATATCCCGTTGGGTATTTTAATTAGTAACATAATTTGAATTAGTTGTCTGTATGTTTTGTATGTAAAATATGGAGAGTAGGGGTGGAACGGTACACAGAAGTCACGGTTCGGTTCATACCTCGGTTCAGACATCACGGTTCGCTACGAGTTCGCTACAATGGAGAGAAAAGCAAAACAAAAATACAGAAGGCAAATTTTTTTTTTTTATTGTGCATGTCCAGTGTTTCCCACAGATTCTAAAGCAATTTGTGGCGGGGGGGGGTGGGGTCAGAGTAAAAAATGACATAACATTATTTATTATACGTTTATTTGATTGACAGCTGCTACATATCGTGTTCTGACCTCGACAACCCAACTGCATTTTACCGCTAACAGCGACTAGTTAACTTCCTAAAGCAGACGCCATCGCTTGTTGATAAGAGTCGGGTCGGTGATTGTGAATGTGTGATTAAAGATGTTCACCAGATAGATACCAACCTTTAGTGAACGTGTGAATTTGGCCAGCTGTCTTCTCTCCTTATGGAGACAGACGCTGTGTGCACGGTGGGCTCAATGGTGTTTTAAGCCCCCAATGTCGCCTTCCAGGCAGCTAACCCTCACCTTAACACTAACATAACCATTGCTGCCCTGCCTGGAAGGAGACGTTGGGGGCTAAAAACACCAAACACCGCATGGTGGGAGGAGCTGTGTGTGTGTATGTGAGCGAGACACAAGTGACAGAGAGACGGAGGAGAGGAGGGAAAGGAAATGCAGAAGAACGTGTTTTAAATAGCGTTTAAAAAAAAAAAAATTATAACGAAACGCAATGTGCGGCGGCCGGTGTTGATAGTGAGGCGCACCGCCACACAGTCTGTGTGTGGGAAACACTGATGTCTCAGGCTGTACCACCTAGTGTCATCCAGTCTGTCCCCTGAGCTAGCTGTCTCAGGCTGTACCACCTAGTGTCATCCAGTCTGTCCCCTGAGCTAGCTGTCTCAGGCTGTACCACCTAGTGTCCTACAGTCTGTCCCCTGAGCTAGCTGTCTCAGGCTGTACCACCTAGTGTCATCCAGTCTGTCCCCTGAGCTAGCTGTCTCAGGCTGTACCACCTAGTGTCATCCAGTCTGTCCCCTGAGCTAGCTGTCTCAGGCTGTACCACCTAGTGTCATCCAGTCTGTCCCCTGAGCTAGCTGTCTCAGGCTGTACCACCTAGTGTCCTACAGTCTGTCCCCTGAGCTAGCTGTCTCAGGCTGTACCACCCAGTGTCATCCAGTCTGTCCCCTGAGCTAGCTGTCTCAGGCTGTACCACCTAATGTCATCCAGTTTGTCCCCTGAGCTAGCTGTCTCAGGCTGTACCACCTAGTGTCCTACAGTCTGTCCCCTGAGCTAGCTGTCTCAGGCTGTACCACCTAGTGTCCTACAGTCTGTCCCCTGAGCTAGCTGTCTCAGGCTGTACCACCTAGTGTCATCCAGTCCCCTGAGCTAGCTGTCTCAGGCTGTACCACCCAGTGTCATCCAGTCCCCTGAGCTAGCTGTCTCAGGCTGTACCACCCAGTGTCATCCAGTCCCCTGAGCTACCTGCAACAGCCTGAAGTGTGTAAAGTAAGATGTAAACAATAAGTACCCCAAATCTTCTCCAGACTCCATCTGTAACTTGTAAACAAAATAAGACGATCAGCTATAAAACTGAAAATACAGCATCTCTGTTCTCTGCAAAGACAAACTAAATGACCTGATTAATGCAACTTTCTCATGACGTCTCCCGGCCATTTTTCACCGCAGAAAGCTGCTCCCTGCCAGGCTAAAGCTAATAAAGTTAGCCTAAAGAAACAAGGCGTCTGTCCCAACTAACATTACGGTTCGGAGCTGCGACGCTGGAAAGGTACCACTAATCTACAACAGCAGTCTTATCCACCACTCTCTCGCCTGTACTACTGGAACTGACTGGTCCTCTAACTCTTGTGGGTCGCCACCACTCGCCATACTCATTCTTAGTGCTGCTATCTCTGACTCATTAAAACGGCATACATAGGCAGAGATCGGCTACATAGGCAGCGTGCCAATCAGCTTCAGAGCTAAGGCGGGGCTACAGATTAGGTGTCCCTAAAGAACCCGCGTATCTAACTGTAGTTCCGCATTACATTAATTAATTTGCACGCGAGTTTTATTTATTTTTATACCGTGGATTCTCCGTGTAAATTCATGTCCTGAACCGAGACGCCCGTACCGTTTCGGTTCAATACGAATACATGTACCGTTCCACCCCTAATGGAGAGTAACTAAAGCTGTCAGATAAGAAGTATAACGTAGGATCAAATATAAATACTCAAGTTTAGTACGAGTACTTCCAAAACTGTACTGCAGCTTTACTAATAAATCTGATTAAATCATATCAAAACAAATAAATCAAGTCCAACTGAGATAAACATGTTTACCCATAATACTGCACTTTAAAACATGTTTTCTTCTTGCTGTTCCTGGAATATTGACAAAGAAGCACTTTATGTTGAACCCTCACAATGTTAACTTATATTAAAAGTACTCTCTGGATACTGAAATAAATAATGAAATGCACAATAACCAAAACTTACCAGATCAAGATACTGATGTCATAATCAAACTTCTTCAGCTGTATAATTCACACAAAACAACAAAATAATAAGTCAATATTTAACTAAACAATGAATAGCTCCAACAATTCATATAATAAGAAGCCAATAAATCAATTAATTAACAATTATATATAAATTAAAAGTCATGATTTACATTTCCAAACAGCTTCATTTAACAGCTGGAACACACCGGGCTCGTAAGTGTAGCGTAGACATTAGAGCTGTAATCGGGCCTTAAAAGTTTGGCCCGAAAGGCCCGAGCCCAACAGAATTCGGCCCAAGCCCAACAAGTACATTTTGATTGACAGCTTTTTAAAAGCCCGAACCCATTTACAGCCCGACTGAACAAAAGGCCGTCTATCAGCAGTGATTAGTGTGTCGGAGAATAGCGCGGACACGCGCTTCACACCGCGAGCGGGCACACGCACCACTCGGCGGACAAGGGAGAGAAAGAAAAAAGAGACTGCGCCGCACGCACACAGCTCTTTTGTCTTTTGTCAAGATGAGTCATTTCTACACGTTTTGACATCATTTATTCGTGACTAACGGAGGCTATCGGCCACGTGAAAGTTGGAACAAAGAAATAAAAGAAGTCCTCCAGAGGCCAGCTCCGTTTCTCCTCCTCAGCATCCATGTTCACGCTAATCCAAACGCATCATCTGACCGCTCATTTACCGCGCAACCTGGAGCGCAAGCTCGAGCCCGGCCGGAGCCCGTGTAAGATGATAGAAATTAAGACCGAACCCAGCAAAGATCTTCAGCTCTAGTAGACACCTGCCTGATCGTGCACCTGGCCATTCTTACCGGACGCGTATTTCTACACGGAAGGATCGCTTCTCACAAAGCGATCCTTCTCCTCTCTCTGTCTCTCTCTCTCTCTCTCTCTGTCTCTCTGTCTCTGTCTGTCTCTGTCTCTCTCTCTCTCTCTGTGTCTCTCTCTGTGTCTGTCTCTGTCTGTCTCTCTCTGTCTCTCTCTGTGTGTGTGTGTTTTATTTTTTAGTATCCAGCTGCACTGTGGTCTTCCTGTATGTGATTACCTGCCTGGCTTGACACATTCGCTCGCATCTCGCGCAAGAAATAGAGGAGACGCCGAACGATCGCTACAGCGCGCGGCAGCCGCTCTGCGCCCGGTATGAACTGACAGATTGGATAACATGGGCGCCGAAATAAAAACAGCTACGCTACGCTGCTATACACGACGCTTACACGCCCGGTGTGTTTCGGCTGTAAGCCTGAACTGAAAAAACAGATTATTGAAAGTGAGATTTCTGTTGAGGAATGGCTGAAATTTGATTGTTTGTGTCCAGTTTGCTCCGGTTTACTGGGACCAGTTAGACCAGTTCTGTTTGAGTGAGAAGTTTTCAAACCAATCTGTTCAAGGACCGTCTGTACAAATCTGAGTTGGAGGATTCTTTGCTGTATTTTCTGTGATCAACAATGACTCACGTGTCACTTGAAAAAAAAACTCAGTATTAATTATCAGTTAGTGTAGTAATCTAACCCTACTGACTACAGTCAGATTACTCCCCTAAAGTAATCAGATTACATATGAATGATGTTGGCTGGCAAACTAAAAGAGCAGATGCTACTTCTACACTGCTGCCTTTTCTGTTTTTAAGCAGCGTTTTGAGATAAAAACGACCTCTGTCCACACAAGAGTTTTATCTCGAGCAGACAGACAGACAGACAGACCTGTTACTGAAAGGTCTGTAAGCAGACAGACAGAACTGTTACTGAAAGGTCTGTAAGCTGACAGACAGACAGAGAACTGTTACTGAAAGGTCTGTAAGCTGACAGACAGACAGAGACAGAACTGTTACTGAAAGGTCTGTATGCTACCTAACTGATAAGACTGACTGACGTGCGTCCTCGCCTCCAAATGTCTCCGTTTGTGTCGTCCAAACTACAAAGCAACCCCGGAGTTTTCAGACCAGAACGGGGGCAGCAGAGTTTCCAAATGTTCGCGTTTTAGGGGCTCGGAGACACGCAGCAGTGTGGACGCGAGGTGTAAACGTAGCTAAAGATATTCATCTTTAAACTAAAACGTAGTAGTGTAGATGTCGCCTGAGAGTTTGGATAGTTGCGATTGAGAGGGAAGGACCAGTTTATGTTGTAAATATGAATCAGTAAATTAAGATGTTACTTATTGTGTTTTCAGATTGTTTTCTCTGTGTTATGAGTGGACGCTGGTGCAACTTCTCTGTTTTAAAAACTCCAGTTTTGCTTGATTTCGCTCTTGCTGATTGTTGAGTCTTTTTGTAATTCTTGGTGTTGCTGTGTGTTAACATACTGGAACCTACATTAAGCCTGATGATTTAGTTGGTTTAAAGTGTTTTTTCATTTGTTTTAGACAGAATTATCTATTTAAAGCTGTGGTAAGCACTTTATCTTTGGCGTCATTAGGGAAATATCCATAATAATCTTTCAGCATATTTAAGTGTTCTGAGAGAAAACTAGACTCCTGACCCAGGAGCGCAGCGGGGGCCGTGGCTTCAGCCCCTAAATCTTGTCTCAAGAGCCTGTTCTGTGTCAAACTCAACTCCACTAAGGGCCACACTGGAAAAAAAGCATCAAGGACCAGACACGTAGAGGTTATTAACATGCTTTTATTTCATTGAAAAAGTCAAATATCTTTGACTGTATTATTGCATGTCTCAAAGTCTTCTCACTTACAGTGTGGTTGACATAAAACCCCCAAAAAGTCTGCAAAAAACTTCGTTAACCATCAATGTGAACCGAAATTGATATGCAGGCCGGATCACAATTTGCAAGGGGCCGGATTTGGCCAATCACACAGACAGACAGAGAGAGAGAGAGAGAGAGAGAGACAGAGACAGAGAGAGAGAGAGAGAGAGAGAGAGAGAGAGAGAGAGAGAGAGAGAGAGAGAGAGAGAGAGAGAGAGGGGGATGGCTGTTCTGCACACATTTAAAGCTGCTTGTAGCTTTCTTTCTGTTTAAATGTGACCGTTACAATCCAGTTTTGACTCAATCAAGTTAAAGTCAGATTTTCTAATGACGTCTAAAAGGGAGCAGATTTACTTCTTTTCTTTCTTTTTCACTAGTTTTCGGTCGCATCACGTCCTACTGCACAGGAACTCGTGTGAGTGATCAGCCCGGGTACGTTCAGTCTCTAAAGGGTGGGCTCCGCTTTGCAACAGTTCCCGGGTTGAACAACATATTTCCTCAGAACGCTCTGAAACGGTGCGTGCCGGGCTTTGAGGTATGTTTTCTCCATGGATGGATTATAGGTTTTCTCTGGTTTGGTGGGCGTGTCAGAGATGTTACCCAATCAGAAGCGACGTGTCTGTAAACTCGCGGTAATAAAAAGGCAGAGCAGGGTGTTCAACACAACTCTGTTTCAGTTTAAACAAACGTTTTATCGAGGCTGAATGTGCCCCTGCTGCACAAAGATGTTTGAAAAGGTTGTGATTTAAATAAATGTTCCATGTTTTCTACCTCTGAGTTTGACTTGTTTCTGCTCCTTCTCCTTGAAGAAAGTGTGTTGTTCTTTATGACTTTAAGATTCAGTTCGGTTGACTGAACTAAATGATGATGAGGTGACGTAATACATGAGTTTTTCCAACAGCAATTGATCCTGACAGGAATGTATGTTTATCACTGTGAGGATCTCCAGGACGTCGTCTCTTTTAGCTCCTTTGGTCATTAAATGTGTATTTGTATTGTTAGATTATTATAAACATGGCTGAATGGAGAAGAGAGACGAGATGTCTCAAACCCCCTCTGTGAAAATATATCCACCCAATAAAACACCTGGCTTTATCCAACATTCACATTTCTGCTCTGGAAATGTATGCAAATTAGCATGTGTATGTTTAGCAAGATGACTCATTTGCATATCTAAACATAACATGTCAGAAAACTTGTAATGCTAAACTAGTTGTTTGAATGTCAGTAATCAACTGGGGAAGTTTCAAGCTGATATATCGCTATAGTTAATGTGGAATGTAACTGTGGTCCTTAACTTAAATATGATCCCAGAAATCACAGCTGAAACATCAGATACAGTCTTGTTGTTGCTGAGCGTTTGTCTTCCCGTGAGACAAACTGCTGAAGAAAAGAAACGCTGGCGAGCTCAGCCGAGGAAGGTGGAGATGAAGACGCTGGTGTCCAGGTTGAGCGTGGCGTGCCACCAGCGGTCGGGGAAATACAGCACCTGATGGAAAAACAACCACAACACTCGGACTTCTGGGAACTCTGATAGACACACGGAAGATGTGAGTTCAAACTAATGCTTATGCTAAAAAAAACTGTGAATGAAAAACGTAAAAAAATGTGGGGGGGGGGACAAGAGAACAATGACATAATTTATGATACGATGACACCCATGGGCAAGTTGGGTTAGGGTTATATTATATAAATTTTATATTTACCTGCCCGACGTTGCGTTTTAATTGCCTCGGGCCTTCGGGCAACACTTATTGTTGAACCCTGTGCTCTAATATAGGTCTTCAATTTCATTCATTAAATATGGATTAGGGTGGCACCTAAATCATGGTTGCAGCTGTCGCCGTGGTCCTGCTCCGCGCCCTGCTATGCCCTGCTACACCAAGCTACGCCCTGCTATGCCCTGCTACGCCCTGCAGTGCCCTGCTACATCTTGCTACACTCTGCAGTGCCCTGCTACGTCTTGCTACACCCTGCTACGCGCTGCAGTGCCATGCTATGTCTTGCTACACCCTGCTACGCGCTGCTATGCCCTGCTACACCCTGCAGTACCCTGCTACACCCTTCTACGCTCTGCAGTACCCTGCTACATCATGAACTACTACAACTACTATTTCTAGTCATAGTTCCATTATCTTTATTGTGACTATTATTGCCACTGTTCATCACACCCCCAACCAGCACCGTCAGACACCGCCTAACAAGAGCCTAGGTCTGTCCCAGGTTTCTCCCTAAAAGGAGTTTTTCCTCGCCACTGTCGCACTAAATGCTTGCTCTTGGGGGAATTACTGGAATTGTTGGGTCTTTGTAAATTATAGAGTGTGGTCTAGACCTACTCTATCTGTAAAGGGTTTCTTGGTGAAACCTGCAGAAACCGTGCTGAAGCACTAAAGAGATGAAGTAAATGTAGTCTTGGCTACGAACAAACTGAAGCCCGGTTGGTGTGTTCACCTCTCCGGGTCTGATGGTGCACTCCAGCGGAGCCTCGTCCTCCGGCAGCTGGGGGTACGTCTCCGTCAGCCAGGACAGGGTGGTGCGGTTCGGGTGGAAGTGCGGCTCCTTGTCAGGCGGGTAGAGGAACCAACGCTGCGGGAACACAAACCAATCGTTCACTATGAGGTGCTAAAGCTACGGAAGCCCTGAAAGGCAAGGTGAGAAACAGATTTATCCCCTATGTTCTTAGTTAGGGTTTTGAGGGCGAGAAAGCTGTGCTGAAGCACTTAGTGCATGATACAAAGGGATGTGAAAGTTCAGTCAAATGCAGCATAGACAAAAGGTCTTACCTTCTTAGTTTACAGCCACAGTAAAACATAAAAGGAAGTGTAATATATGTTTTAGGGCTGGACAATTAAAGGGATATTTTACTGTTGGAAAGATGAATACATCTTTAAATTGGGTCACTTATGTAGTAGAAATGTGAAATTTATTTTAGAAGTTGGTGGCTTCTAGGCCAAGAAAAGCCAGAAAATGTGTTTTTGGCTCATGTGGATGAAAGACACCAAATCCCAGAATGCACTTGCTTCACTGCTTTAGCGTCTACTCCCAAGCCACACCTACCGTTGACAGACAGACAGACAACTCAACAAGTGTGTTTTGTCATTTCAACCATATACACAAAACAACGTTTCACCATGGCTCAAGTGGTGTTACACATTTAACATGTATAAAAAAGACATTATATAAAAACGACATACGAAACAGGCTACATTTAGTGCACACACATATGCTCCATAAAGTTCAACTAACACATAGCTACTAGCATTAGCGCTTGGTGGGCTGTAAACACAGAGTATAAACACAGCCGTGAATTTGCGTGGAATGTAGAATGGTCGGCATTTAACACAAACTCCACCAGCAGTTAGATGGATACAAGCGCCCCCATTTCTGCACCAGGCAGTCCGTGTTAACACAGCCCACCTCCACTAGCTAGTCTTACCCGGCGTAGAGCAGCCGGCCTGGTAGCTGGATAGTCCGATACAGCAATGTTTCACAACAACAAACACACAGCAGTCTCTGAACTCGCGTTGGGAGTTTGGTTGAAGTTGGATGTAGTCCAGTTTGTTGTCTAATGAGCGGACACTTGCAAGCAGGATTGATAGAACAGGAGGCCGGCTAGCGTTAGCTTTCCACCGGCAAACTCGTTCAACGTTCCCCGCTGATGATGGTGGTACTCGTGTGCGGTAGTTTGAATGCACATAATTGTTGTTTGAAAAATTTCTCTCTCTCTCTCTCTCTCTCTCTCTCTCTCTCTGCTGAGAAGCCAATACGCTACGCGAGGATTCAAGATGGCTGACACTCGTTTTGGTTCGTGAATTTTCGGAGAATGCCGACAGTCCAACCCCCTATGGGGTGGTTGGAAATATGCGGAAGTAGCTCCTACAACTGGCTGTAGTCCATTGCCTCTGGGCAAAAAAATCCCATTAACAGAAAATGTATCGAAATTATGAAGCTGTTAGACGTATTTTTCCCATGACGATAGTTTAGATAATGTATTCCTGTTGATAGGCCTTCTTTCTCCTTAAAAACATTCTACCGTGTGTGTAGTCACGTGACTTCGCCCGGACCAATCAGCCGCATGGAAAGCATAACTGAGGATAACTCAATCGAAGAGTCCGAGTCAAAAAAAAACAACCTGCAGTGTCCGTTGTCTGGAAACACTTGGCTTCAGAAAAGATGATTTAAAACAACGTGATGAATTATCGTTCATTTATTGTTATCGAGATGTTGGGTCACATCGTGCAGCCCTAGTATATATGTATATGTAATGTCTGATGAAATCATATCATGAGGAGACTGCGTGTTAATAATATGTAATAATAATAATATTCTAAATAATAGATCGCGTCTAGTCCGATTAAGGTGATTACTTCTCCGGGAACCATCACCTTATCGTGGTGGAGAGGTTTGTGTGTCCCTATGAACCTGAGGGCTGTGTTGTCTGGAGCTTTGTGCTCCTGGTAGGGTCTCCCAAGGCAAAGTGGTCTCAGGTGAGGGGCCAGACAAAGAATGGTTCAAAAATCCTATGAAAAATCGAGGAAGGGATGAAGTGACCCTGCCCGGAGGAAGCCCGGGGCCCCCGTCTGGAGCCAGGCTCAGATGGAGGGCTCATCAGCGAGCGTCTGGTGGCCGGGTTTGCCACGGAGCCCGGCCAGGCACAGCCCGAAAAAGCTACGTGGCGGACATCTCTCCATCCCATGGGCCCACCACCTGTGGGAGGAACCGCTGGGGTCGGGTGCGCTGCCACATGGGTGGCAGTGAAGGTCAGGGGCCTCGACGGACCAGACCCGGGCAGCAGAGGCTGGCTCTGGGGACGTGGAATGTCACCTCTCTGTGGTTGAAGGAGCCGGAACTTGTGCGGGAGGTGGAGCGCTACCGGTTAGATCTGGTGGGGCTTACCTCTACGCACAGTCTTGGTTCTGGAACCATACTCCTGGATAGGGGTTGGACTCTTTTCTTCTCCGGAGTTGCCCAGGGTGTGAGGCGCCGGGCGGGTGTGGGGATACTCACAAGCCCCCGGCTGAGCGCCGCTACGTTGGAGTTTAACCCGGTGGAAGAGAGGGTCGCCTCCCTACGCCTGCGTGTTGTGGGGGGGGAAACTCTGACTGTTGTTTGTGCATATGCACCGAACAAGAGTTCGGAGTATTCGGCCTTCTTGGAGACCTTGAGTGGAGTCCTGCATGGGGCTCCAGTCGGGGACTCCATAGTTCTGCTGGGGGACTTCAACGCGCACGTGGGTAATGATGGAGACACATGGAGAGGCGTGATTGGGAGGAACGGCCTCCCTGATCTAAACCGGAGTGGTTGTTTGTTGTTGGACTTCTGTGCTAGTCATGGATTGTCTATAACGAACACCATGTTCGAACATAGGGATGCTCATAAGTGTACCTGGTACCAGAGCACCCTAGGCCAAAGGTCAATGATCGATTTTATAATCGTTTCATCTGATCTGAGGCCGTATGTTTTGGACACTCGGGTGAAGAGAGGGGCGGAGCTGTCAACCGATCACCATCTGGTGGTGAGTTGGGTCAGGGGTGGGGGAAGACTCTGGACAGACCTGGTAAGCCCAAACGGGTAGTGCGGGTAAATTGGGAACGTCTGGAGGAGGCCCCTGTCCGACAGACTTTCAACTCACACCTCCGGCGTAGCTTTTCGTGCATCCCTGTGGAGGCTGGGGGCATTGAACCCGAGTGGACAATGTTCAAAGTTTCCATTGCTGAAGCTGCGGTGAGGAGCTGTGGTCTTAGGGTCTTAGGTGCCTCAAGGGGCGGTAACCCACGAACACCGTGGTGGACACCGGTGGTCAGGGAAGCCATCCGACTGAAGAAGGAGTCTTTCCGGGATATGTTATCCCAGACGCCTCCGGAGGCAGTTGCAAGGTACCGAAGGGCCCGAAGGGCTGCAGCCTCTGCCGTGAAAGAGGCAAAGCAGCGTGTGTGGGAGAAGTTTGGAGAAGGACTTTCGGTCGGCACCAATGTACTTCTGGAAAACCGTTTGCCACCTCAGGAGGGGGTAGCGGGGAACCATCCAAGCTGTGTACAGT